>NC_138339.1:202406422-202561422 GCF_046562875.1 Panthera onca
CAGGGGGAAAATGACTCTCTTCTACTCATTCAAAGGTAAAACCTAGTGCCAGGTAAAACCAGTTTTTTGATATGAATAACACCAAAAAGATCACTGAAGATTCAGTTTAACAGAAACACTAAATTTTAAATACTTGGGGTGACAGTTACCCAAAAGAAAAGATAATAGAGCTTTGAATAAAAAAAATAATTCTCTATTGCCAAATTTGGGGTACCTGGGTGGCTCAATTTGTCAAGGAGAATTAATACATTATTTTTTCTTACTCATTTAGGCATCTATTATATGTTAAGTTGTATCCCTCCCCCCCCCACCCCCCAAAAAAGGTCTGTTGAAATCTTAATCTCCAGTAACTCAGAATGTGACCATATTTGGAAAAAGAACCCTTAGGGAGGTAATCCAAATGAAGCCATTAGAGTAGGCTCTGATCCCAAATAACTGGCACCCTTACAAAAAAGGGGCAATTTAGATAGACTATGGGAAGATACAGGAAGAAAATGGCCATCTGTCTAGGTAGATGCATCTACAAGCCAAGGAATGCCAGGGATTACCAGTCAATACGAGAAGCTAGAAGAGGTAAGGAAGGAATACAGCTGCCCTAGAGCTGTGAGCAAAAGCATGACCCTACCAGTATCTTGACATCAGACTTCTAGACTCCAGAACCATGAACAGATAAACTTATATAGTGTTACATAGTCTGTTATGGCAGCCCCAGGAAGCAGCATTTCTCATTAAATTTTTAAATTTTAATAAAAGATGGCATAGAGAACTGTGAAACATCAGCATATAATTAGATCAACCTGAAAAAAAAAATCAATGCTAACTGCCAGAATTGCTGTCATAACAAGATAACCTTTGAATGTTGGAAATTAAAATAGGGGATTCATTAAACACTAGTTTTGAACTATCACTTCATAAAGCTGGAACTTGGCTTAAACCCTGTTTTAAATATGACTTAAATTCAGATTCAGCTAATAATTTGGCTTACCCACATTTTAGTACATGTAAACTTTGTAAATTATAACCTAAGACTCTAAGATGTGCACATAGTTCTGTGGATCATAGATAATGTCGCCCACGGATAAAAATGTTCTAATCATTAGCGTATATCTTGGCTGAAAAGCAGAGGTTTGAAAATGTAATGACTAATATTCAAGGAAAAATTCCATATGCTGTATTATCTTAACTCCGTGTAACACAGAAAATTTTCTTAAGTACTGTCCCCATACTCTACCAAGCCTAACCAATGGCAGGGTAGGGTGACCATTTTCCACGCTGGTCTTTGAATATAGAACATCAAATTCTATTTGACAGATAACAGATGCTTTTACAATTTCTATATTTGTAATGTGAGGAGAAAACTATTAAAAATTATGGAAAAATGAAAATTTTAAACCTGTATCTTTGTCTTCCATGTGAAGCAAACAAGTTAAAAAAATTGAGCCTTAGGAAACCACAGGGTACAGATTTGTCACCAGTAAAAGGCTGCGTTAATGGGGGTCTATTCTGCACTCCTTCCCTAGGCAGAAATTCCACTGAAATCAGAATCCAATATTTACTGATAGAGGTGAGAGCTACATAAATTCTTTGCTAAATAATATTTGAGTTACACTATGGGTAAAATTTTTAGAAAATGGGGAATCTTCTGCTGTGAACAGAAACAGGATTAATTTCTAATTTCCATTCCATATTGGAAATGTATTCTGTATATAGTATACTTATTTTCACTTGTAGAAGATTTCATAAGCAGTTAATCATATAATCAAAATGTGATGACCATGAACTGTGTGCTTCTAAATTCAATCCACTTGTATGGAAACAGTACAAATTTTTCCATAAATGAAAGTTCAATACTGTTCTTTCCAGACTCTTCATGTTGCTGTATCATAACCTGTAATGACAAAGATAAGGTACTTCAGAAATAATTCCCGAATCTTTGTTTAGTCAACTTCATGTCCACATGTACATCCTTCAAGGCCCATATGGCATTTAGCGGGTCACTAATGCTGTGATTTATTTTTTTAAAATGCCTCTCGGCTCTCTGTTATACTTACTATAGGATTCAGGATTGAATATTCACTTAAGCATAGAGAGTGCACCATTCTTGTACTTAAAAGTCATTTTTTTCCTCCTAATTGTCTTCTCTAAGCATTTTATACTGTTAATTCAACATCGCTATATCAAGTCTTCAATAAGGGCTGTATGAGGTAAAGCTTAGAAAATCAATCAAAATAATATTCCCGGATGTAAATGTAATGAAAATTAATTTAGGGTAAGAGAACAGTACAGGCAAACAACAGCATCAAAACACAACAAAATGAAACAAATAACCAAAATCCTTCAAGCATAAAACATTTTGATTTATTGATTTATTTTTTAGCGTTTATTTATTTTTGAGAGCGAGAGAGATGGGCAGAGTGTGAAAGAGGGAGGGGCAGAGAGAGGGAGAAATAGAACTTGAAGCAGGCTCCCGGCTCCAAGCTGTCAGCACAGAGCCCTACTCGGGGCTTGAACTCAGGAACCGTGAGATCATGACCTGAGCCAAAGTCAAATGCTTAACCGACTGAGCCATGCAGGTGCCCCCATAAAACACATTTTAAAAGGAAACTTCATTTTGAAATAAAATTAAAAACCCAGAAGATCTTGATCATCCTTTGTTTAAGTACCTTTTTTTTTTTTTTTAAGACATGATTGTATGGAAAAAAATCAAAATACAGATAACTTTTTTCCTCAATAAGCAATAAATTCTAGCCAATTCCACAGAAACAGAATTGTTTTAGGTATTGTTAGTGATAGTATTTACTAACTAAAACCAGACAACTTTCTTTTGTTGCAACTTTGGAACTTCAGTAAAGTGCAAAAAAGCTTGTACTTCAAATATTACTGACGTACTAAACTTTGAATAGATGACATACCTAGTTGAAGTATTCTGCTTTTTCCCCACAATAATCAGCAAAGGTTTTCTTAGCTGCTAAAAGTTAATTGATACAAGCACATCCAGGAAAGACTGAAACCACCGAAGTAAAGAATAGGAAGAGATAGCCCTTAAGATTTGCATTTCTAATATGTCTCAAAGCAAAAGCACTTAGGCTATGCTAGATCAAGGTATTTGTACAAACATGTAGATGAGTATAAACAATGCATTCTGGATAGAGAAAGCACATGTTTTATTGGCCAGCAATGGGATAGTGCTCAGAGTAGCCTTGGCAGAATGGATTACCTGTCTCTATTTCAGCTGAAAAACCACGGTCTGGGCGAATGAGTACTCACGGCTCTTACTAACACTCCAAATAGTGTCCTCACACAGCTCTGTGTTCTGTGGCTGACTGATTAGACTGCTATTGCGTGTTTGCCCCTAAGATTCCAAGACTATTTACAGAGCATTTTAAACATGGACAAGCTGATGTCCTAAAATGAAACCAAGGAATGCATTTGAAAAACTGCGAAGAAACATGAAAGAGTAATGGAAATAACCAGGTAGAATAGAAAGAGCAAGTGATGGGAAAATCAAAACTCCCAAGGAATGATGACAGAAATGAATTATTTAAGGAGAATGTCTCAGTTTGGGAAAGAACAATTGTTTTCTTTACTAAGTACAACCACTACCCTGCTGTGGTCCTAGGGACACACATCTTGCTGCTCTCCTCATGGTGAAATGTTTCTTTGGTTCTTCTTTCCCACTCGTGACAGAGTTCTTACCTATGGGTTATGCTGGTGATAGATGAGTGTGGGTTAGAAGTTTTATACATTAGCATGTGCTTTCCCCCCTTCCCGTTGGCATTCTTTCAGCCAGGTTTATTGACAACAAATCTAACTGTAAGCATATTGCTTTTCAAAGCTGACCATCACATTAGAATTAGAAAGATGGTTAATTGCTATTTTTTTTTTTTTTTTACTATCAGTACCCCAGCTCTGTGCTCAGATTCAATTTCAACTAACTGGAAGTGGGACAAACCAGGATATTTTTCTTCCTGAAGCTCATCAAATGATTCTGATTGTTGCCAAGGTTGAGATAGAGTAGAGAGATTCAAAGTGGTGTCAAAAAATTGGGTTAAGGTTTTGCAGTTGCCAGATGTATGGCCACTGACAAATCCAAATAATTTAGATCATAGACTTGTTAAGTAAAATGGGAATTACAATACTAATTCCTATCCCACAGGTGGTTTCAGGGTCTAATAAGATTAAATAGAATTGTGGAATATAAAACGTAAGGCATATGTTAGTTACTATAAGCTCTTGATGTTGTGTATATAGTGGAGGGGTGTGTTGGTATGCAATTTCTGCTTAATATGTTTTCAGGATCCCCTTAGTAAATTGCATTGCTACTTGTTTTCAATAGAAAGTTCACATTAATATGTAGAGAACAATTGCAGCGTTATCATATTGCTAATGCTACTTAGTTTATAAAAGGTAATTCGAATTATGATTAAAACATTTTCAGTTACTGTGAATTGATGTTAAGGTCGTAGAGTATTTGGCTTGGATTCTTGCTCTATATAGAACAGTGATTCATAGACAAATTGAGCTCTTTTGCCTCCTTGGAGAATACCTGATGAGCCAAACATTATTGCCTATGCATGCTACAGTGACAAGATGTGACCTTAAAGCAATGAAATGGACAGAGTTGAAAAAACAAAGTTATTTAATGGTTATACATTGAACAATACTTTTTTAAACTATACACTCAAAGGAAATAATACTAAGTAATAAAGAGCAGTTTGTACTTAAAATGTAAGAAAATATAAAATTAGAAATAATTTAAAGTTAGCGATTTGACTCATTGAGTCTTTGAACTTGAGGTACAACTTAGGCCTAAAAGAGCTTGCTTATGTATACACATTTAACAACACTTTTATAATATATATATCCATCTTCAATTAAATGGTAAATATGTCCAAAAGAGAAGTAAGGATCATGTATAATGATAATGCTAACTAAGGCTTTAAAAATCTTATTGACAGAAGTGTTGTTAATACTTTACATCCATTTTAACTGACTTGATGGTCAGAGCAACCCTATGAGGTAGGTATTAGTATTATCCCTACTTTAAAGATGAGGAAAATAGTTACCTAAGGTCACAGAGGTAATGAGGGCAGAGCTGGAACTGAATCCAATTTGCCTCCAAATCTGGGTCCCTGACCTCTATATTAGCTTGCCTCTCATTGTAATATTTATGCATAATTCAAATATTCCAAATACCTACCTACTGTAATGCAAGGCTTTGTACAGGTATTAAAAAAAATATTTGCTCAATTGCACTAAGTTTAATGACACATTAGATGATGGAGTGTTAAAAAATTGATAGCTCTTGTATATTTAACTGTTTCTCACCTTGGGACTTTTAAAAAATGTTCATTTGGGGCGCCTGGGTGGCGCAGTCGGTTAAGCCTCCGACTTCAGCCAGGTCACGATCTCGAGGTCCGTGAGTTCGAGCCCCGCGTCAGGCTCTGGGCCGATGGCTCGGAGCCTGGAGCCTGTTTCCGATTCTGTGTCTCCCTCTCTCTCTGCCCCTCCCCCGTTCATGCTCTGTCTCTCTCTGTCCCAAAAATAAATAAAAAACGTTGAAAAAAAATTTAAAAAAAAAATGTTCATTTATTTTTGAGAGAGAGAGAGTGAGAGCATGCACAAGTGAGGGAGGGAAAGCGAAAGAAAGGGAGACAGAATCAGAAGTAGGCTCCGGGCTCTGTGCTGTCAGTGCAAATTCCCACACAGGGCTTGAACTCAGGAACTGTGAGATCATGACCTGAGCCGAAGTTGGACGCTTAACCAACTGAGCCACCCAGGCGCCCCTACCACCTTAAAACAAAAATCCTCTTGATATTTATAAAAAATGCCTCAGAGATTCAAGGATCCACCTAGAATATCTTCAGTGTTATTCCTCAATCTCCCTGAATTTTCCTGGTAACCTCTTGCTTTAGAACTGACCTACCTGATCTAATAAAGTCACCACCTTTAACTATAGCATGCTCTATAGCTAAGAACTGTTCTTTGTTAGTACTCCTCAAGCATGAGCTCCCATGGTAGAACTCTGTAATTTAGCTTACAGTAAGCTGTGTACTAAATGTAAAACTTAAAAGCTTCATGTTTTTGTTACTATAGAAAAACTACATTTCTCTTGTTTCTAGGATACCTGTTGAACTTTGTTATATTATTGAATCACTGAAGTCATCAATGTTTTAGAATAGGATATAGAAAACAACTATTAAAAGAGTTGGCTTAGACATTACCTAGTGTAACATTTGCATTTTGTTTATAAGAATATTGCAAGCTGCATTGCAAGACTCGGTCAAGAAATGGCAGCTAAATCTAGATTCAAGATTAGGAGGTATAGTCCCTATCTCCTGTGTTCTAATATATTGCTTTTCCACTTGTGATTCCACTTGTTAATGTACACCATTAACCTGATGAATTTCATTTTTAAAAACTTTATCCATGATTTATAAGTCCTAGAGAGAGAGAAAGCATGCACTATAATTATAAAAACATAAAAGATATTAAGAGAATTCAAGAATAACAAAAAAATGGAACTTGGAATATATTATGTAAGGAAATACAAATAGTTAGATTTTATTTATCAGTAATTATTTATATACAAGGCATTCTTCTCACAGTTAGGTTAAGTGTTCATGACTTGTGTAGTAGAACAAATGTAAGAAAGAAACCAATCATGATTTTAATTGCAAAACACTCTGTAAACTCTGAAATAACAAGAAGGAAAGGGCACTAGAAAAGAAGCTGGTGTGATAGTTGATGTGGTAAGACTTTAGATATTGATTTTATTGATGACCTATTCAGAAGAATAAATATAACAAGCTACATGAGAAATAGTTCTTAAATTATTTATAGGATATAAAATAGAAGATATTCAATTTATTTTCATAGATAAATATTGTAGATTACTAACTCTCTTATACCAAAAATACTATAGCAAATTTTAAGAAGAAAAAGTATTTGACAAATAAAATTTTAAAATGTTGAAACAAACATATGTACTGAAAAAGTACTCAACATGACTCCTTTTAAGTTTCATCTACAGTCATAAAAGGCAGATAGTGAAAAACATTTACATTAATGAAGCCATAAAAGTTACATTGGAAAAAAAAACAATTTAAGCATACATAATTTCAAAATTAAATAAATTTTGCTGCATGAAAAAATGCATAGAGAACAAACTTGTTTGATGATACACTGGCTTTATTAATATTTTAGGAAGAAAATAGCATTCTTTATCTGCCAGCATTTACCAAAATCTTTTAGTAGACTTATTATTTTCAAATAAATTATATATATCCCAGGTAATTGAGAATAGAGAAACAAGTTTAGGTATGTATGTGTGTGGCACATATGTATATGTGTGTGTGTGTGTGTGTGTGTGTATGCAAACTGTACTTCACCTTAAATCACAATGAGGTTCAGTGAAAATAATTAATGTCCCCAACTTGAAAATAACTTTGTGACTATCAATTTTTAGTTATCTAGCTGTGTAATTTATTTTTATTTCTTAATGCTTGTTTATTTTTGAGACAGAGACAGGGCGTGTGTGGGGGAGGGTGTGACAGAGAGAGAGGGAGACACAGAATCCTAAGCAGCCTCCAGACTCCAAGATGTCAGCACAGAGCTCAACGCAGGGCTTGAATCAAAAAAGTTAGATATGACCTGAGCCAAAGTCGGACACTTAACTGACTAAGCCACCTAGGTGCCCCAACTAGCTGTGTAATTTAAAATAGGATAGATTGCATGGTATGTTCAAATAGAAATTAAACTGAGCAAATATTCTGTGAGAAGTGATAAATGGGTATGAGAACTGAAAATATAAAATCTATAATCAAGAGATGAATGTGAACCACATTTGATATGAACTCACAACTATATAGTCAATTAATCTTCAACAAACCAGGGAAGAATATCCAATGGAAAAAAAGACAACCTCTTTAACAAATGGTGTTGGGAAAACTGGACAGCAACATGCAGAAAAATGAAACTGGACCACATTCCTGTACCATACGCAGAAATAAATTCAAAATGGATGAAAGACCTAAATGTCAGACCTAAAAAACCATAAAAATCCTAGAGGAGAACACAGGCAGTAACCTCTTTGACATTAGCCACAGCAGCAGCTTTCTAGATTGGTCTCCTGAGGCAAGGGAAACAAAGGCAAAAATAAACTATTGGGATTACATCAAAATAAAAAGCTTCTGCATAGTGAAGGAAACGATCAACAAAACTAAAAGGCACCCTTGAGAATGGGGGAAGATACCTGCAAATAACCTATCTGACAAAGGGATAGTATCCAAAATATAGGAATAACTTAAGAAATTTAATACTTGCCAAAGCACAAAGAATACAGTTAAAAAATTGTCAGAAGACCCAAAAAGACATTCTTTCAAAGACCACATACAGATGCTAACACACACGTGAAAAGATGCTCAACATCACTGATCATCAGGGACATACAAATCAAAACTACAATGAGACATCACCTCGCACCTGTCAGAATGGCTAAAATCAACAGCACAAGAAACAACAGGTGCTGGCGAGGATGCAGATAAAAGGGAACCCTTTTGTACTGTTGGTGGTAACGAAAACTGGTTCAGCCACTCTGGAAAACCATTACAACTCACAAAGTTATAAGTAGGACTATCCTATGATCCAGCAATTGCACTTATAGGTATTTACCCAAGGAATGCAAAAATACTAATTCAAAGGAATACAGGCACTGCGATGTTTATAACAAAAAGTTTATATTCAAAAGGATTTTGTAAGCAATATTATGAAAAAGGAAAAAAAATAGCTTGGAATTAACTTTTTTTTTTTTAAAAGTCAAGATGTGTGGGTAGAGGAAATGAGGGACGTATGGCTTTGGCATAGTGATAAATACAGTTTAAAATATAGTTGTAAAACTATTGACAAGTAGCCAGACTCCTAGACATTCCAAATCATAAAGAAAAATTAAAGATCTTGATCAACACAGGTTTAAAAAATATACTAGACCTAAAACTCTGTATGACTCGGAAATAAAATTATAAGTAAACCACATAGCAATATTTGTCATCTGGAGCAATGCATGTATAATATATAATCAATAAGCTTACTTCACCTCTATTTTTCAAAGTTTTGATCTCAGTATCTCAGGCCTTCCTTCCCTGAGGGGTTAGCCTTATTCTTCCATAAGCATAGATCTTCTATCTTTTACTATCTCAATTATATTTGTGATAGGCAAGAGTCAGAGGAGGCAGGGGGAAAAAAAAAACGTCACACAAGACAAAGAAAATGTCACACAAAACTATTAATAATTAGGTTTTGGCCATTGTTTCCCTTGAGTGTCATTATTACTCTGTGCTTAAGCTGGTTTTGTAATATGTGTAATAAAATTCGGCTGGACAGATTTGATTCAATATTTATAAAATGCATAATGTCAAATGAGGATTCACCAATGCAATTGATGAAAAAAAACTTTGTGATAGCAAAGATTTAGGCCAATTGATCTGTGAAGCAACAATATTTCAATCCTGACTCTAATTTCAAAAACTGATTGGGCCATATTGTAAAGATGCCTGATTTCCATAGTTTAGATCTGATCTCCTTAAATATCAACAAAGATATTACATTTATTATAAGCTATTGTGCTAAAACTCTTTAACAGTCAATTTAACCAATTGCTGAATTTGCTACAAAATAGTCTCCAAACTCTCAGTATTTCTTAAATTATTTTATTTACTTATTTATTTATTTATTTATTTAAATCCTAGTTACTTAACATCTAGTACAATAATTTCAGGAATAGATTCATCACTTACATTACCACCCAGTGCTTATCTCAATAAGTGTCCTCCTTAATGCCCCTTGCACATTTAGCCCATCACCCCACCCACACCCTGCCAGCAACCCTCTGCTTGTTCTCTGTATTCAAGAGCCTCTTACGGTTTGTCTCCTTCTTTGTTTTTATCTTATTTTTGATCCCCTTAAGTCCATCTTTTTTCTATCTTAAATTCCACATGAGTAATGTCCTATGATATCGGTCTTTCCCTGACTGACTTATTTTGCTTAGCATAGTACACTCTAATTCCATCCACGTTGTTGCAAATTGCAAGATTTCATTCCCTTTCATCACCAATTAATACTTCATTGTGTATGTGAATGTATGTATGTGTGTGTGTATGTATATATACACACACACACACACACACACACACCACATCTTTACCCATTCATCAGGCTATGGACGTTTGGACTCTGTCCATACTTTGGCTATTGTCCATAGATCTGCTATAAATATTGGGGTGCATGTGCCCCTTTGAATCAGCACTCCTATAACCTTCGGATAAATACCTAGTAGTGCAATTGCTGGGTCATAGGGTAAACCTATATTTAATTTTTTGAGGAACCTCCTTACTGTTTTCAGAGTGGCTGTATCACAGACTCTCAGTATTTTAAATAGTATGAGCACCTATTTTCAATGAGCTATAGGTGTAATAATTTAATTAATATGCACTTTTAAAAGTACTTACAAAATGACTGCTTATGAAACAGAAAAACTAAAATGGACATATAAAAGAAACGTAATTGGAATTTTGTAAAATTATGCTAGCAACAAAAAAATAAGTATTTCTTGACAGTATTTTAGAAACACTTCCTTATAAATCTCCATAAATTTTGGCATAGTAGTCCTAAAAGACCCCTGATAACATGCTATGTTCTGTGATTTCTTTTTAGACGTTGGAATTTATTGGTAAAGAATATGATACAGATTAATCTGTTTTTAAACTATTATATCTTAATAGGATTTGCATACTAAAACTTATGTATGCTTCAAAAAGTTGCTAAATCCAATAGTTTGAGAAGTTGGCAAGAAGTAATATAACATGGTGAAATAGAAATTCGTAAACCTAAAATAAAGTTTAATTCTAAGTTTTTAGAGATGATAGAAACAACAGAGTGTAATAGATAAATGGAACAAGGGAAAGCACATATGGAAATCTTATTAAAAAGTAGATTCTTAAATTTCTTAAAATATACAAACATTGCTGATTACTGCTGAGATTAATACTACTTTATCCAGAGAATCCATTAAAGCTGGGAACTCCTAACACTTTCTAGGCCACGCTTGGGAGGCAACAGTCAACATTTGACATTCCAGAGCCTAATAGTCTTGCCCTTCTTCTAAGATTTTCGTCAGTGGTCTAAACTACAAGAAATGAGGCATGCAATGATATTGAGGAAAATGCTTGAAATAAAAAACACTTTTTGACAAGATGTGTAAGTGTATAGATCCAACAGCATCTAATTGCCATGCGTGTAATTCCTACTATGTTAAGCAAAATATGTTTTTGTTGTTGCTGGTTTAGTGCATTTGGAAAGGGTGGTTTATACAGAAATCATTCCCCCCAACACACACACACACACACACACACACACACACACAGCTCAATCCTTTTCCTATAAGTGAGATAATCAAGATAGATCAGAAGTCTACGAAACTATTTTTTCCATTGCTACTACTTCCCTGTTTCTTGGTTCTCTCAGAGAATTATTCAGTTCTTACTACTCTGAAGCCTGCTCCCTATGATTCTCTTCTTGATAGTTTAAGAATCATTAATTCTCCCATTATCATATGAAGATTCTCCAGAAGCTCATCAGAAACTGTAACGTTCTTCTCAGTTATGTTGGGTGAATTATATTAGAGGCAATTGCATCAAACGTTATGGTTCACAGACTGGAAAAGCTTATGAATCATTCTTCAGGAAACTGAATTTAAAAATTTTTTTTAACGTTTATTTACTTTTGAGACAGAGAGACAGAGTATGAGCGGGGGAGGGGCAGAGAGAGAGGGAGACACAGAATTGGAAGCAGGCTCCAGGCTCTGGGCTATCAGCCCAGAGCCCGACTGTGGGGCTCAAACTCACAGACCACGAGATCGTGACCTGAGCTGAAGTCGGACGCTTAACCGACTGAGCCACCCAGGCACCCCATGGAAGCTGACTTTTAGAAGCCCTTAAGAAACAATGCCATTGGTCTAAATACTGAGTAGAATAATAGGAAAATAGTGTGGATCAGATTTTGATTTGGGAATAAATTGACAACCAGACAAGTGAAATAGTTTTGTTTCTCCATGCTTTCTCAATAGTGTCTCAACTATAACTCCATGACTTCAATCAAAAATATTCTTTGAAAATTGAATGAAAATTTTTCAACCTCCTTTAATCAGGTTCTATGTTTTAATTATGTTAAGTGATTTTTAACTCAATTCCTCAAATAGTCAAATTTAAAGACCAATCTATTTTCTTAAAAATGCCTTCTTGGAGGAAGTGAGGCCTTTTTTTTTCTTTAATTCATTTGTCCCAAAAAGTATATGACAAATGTAAAAGGTGGTATTGCATAACAATAAATGCTGTCTAATACTTTACAGAAAAAGGTTCTTCATGCACCATCAATAAATTATGACTTTTTTTTTCCTGGTAGAATTGGAATCGTTTGGACCTATTTTATTCCTATTCTTAGGAATACCAGTGGATCTTTGAAAATAGGTCCATGTTTTGTAAGTGTGCTATATGATCAAGAAAATGGACAAGCTGGCTTGCAACATAACTAGATCTATGATCTGATTGTCATTAACACTAAATTCCAATCAACTGAGCCAACAAAACACACACATTGATGACATAAATGATTTGTAAGTGTTTTCCTGAAATTGGGTAAGGCATACCACCTCCATTATTAACAATGTTTAGAAATACAACATTTTTTTTAAATTTGGGATTAAATTTAGGAATGAAATGTCTATCTCCTAAAAAAGTTGGAATATATATAAATAGCATCGCTTTGAAACCATTTCCCCATTAGTGAAAAAAGAAAACTGGGAGTCCTCACTGTGATTCTGCATTTATTTAACCATAGCTATGAACCTTATAAATACCTTACACCTAGTTTTACAAGTATTAAAAACATCTTATCACTTTATATTGAATGAAATGATCTGATTTGATAGTTACTGTCCATGCAGTTGTGGAAATGTTATCGTTAATTTGTAATACTTCCTCCATTATATCCTAATATGCCTGTGATTCATTTTCATCATGTTTTTGGTTGGCTTTTCACCTTATACTTTTACAAAAGGGACTCATTAAAAGATCTTCTAGTAACAGCTGTCGGGAAATGAGGCTCAGAGCTGCAGGCAGGACCACATAGATTTTTCATTGCCTGTTGTTTCCTTGGCAGGCAATTTGTTTCCCATTGTTACACTTAGAAGTTCTAGTTTATGTATGCCAGAACTTAGTGAAAGTAAGTTTTCTTTCCAATTGTTTCTTGTTCAATAAAAACATATAGCAATTTAATT
This sequence comes from Panthera onca, assembly GCF_046562875.1. Lineage (NCBI taxonomy): Eukaryota > Metazoa > Chordata > Mammalia > Carnivora > Felidae > Panthera > Panthera onca. The sequence continues at coordinate 202,419,753 of NC_138339.1, forward strand.
TTACTTTCTGATACATTGGAGAGAATTATATATACTTCAAAAACTAAATTAAATTAGTATTCTTAAAAAATTTTTTTTAGTGTTTATTTATTGTTCAGAGATAGCAAGAGAGAGACAGAGTGTGAGTTGGGGAGAGGCAGAGAGGAGACAGAATCCAAAGCAGGCTCCAGGCTCTGAGCTGTCAGCCCAGAGCCCAACATGGGCTCGAACTCAAGAACCATGAGATCATGACCTGAGCCAAAGTCAGATGCTTAACCAACTGAGCCACTCAGGTGCCCCAATGAGTATTTATTCTACAAAAATTTTTGAGTGGGTACACCTGAGTGGCTAAGTCGGTTAAGCATCCAACTTCAGCTCAGGTCATGATCTCGCAGTTCATGAGTTCAAACCCTGGGTTGGGCTCTGGGCTGACAGCTCAGAGCCTGGAAACTGCTTCACATTATGTGTCTCCCTCTTTCTCTGCCCCTTCCCCACTCATGTTCTGTCTCTCTCTCAAAAATAAACATTAAAATTAAAAAAAAATTTTTTGAGTCATATACTATGTTACTTGCTGGGAGTAGAAAATTTAAAAAGCATAAAGCAAGTTCTTTGTCTCAAGTATGATCTAGCTCTCTGAAACTTTATAGTATTTTATATTTAAAAAAAATTTCCATAGGTGTTCAGTGTATTTAAGGAAATTCTATCAATCATTTATATAAATACCAAAATAAAACTCATGATTTAGCTTATTATTAAAAAAAGAGAGAAATGAGGATAGTTTTTATATTATTTATGTTTGAGAGATGTTAATCAAAAGTAATGAGTTACTGGAGTGCCTGGGTGGCTCAGTGGGTTGAGCGACAGACTCTTGATTTCAGCTCTTAGGTCATGATCTCCTGGTTTGTGGGATCTGGCCTGTTCTGGGCTCTGTGCTGACAGTGTGGATGGAGCCTGCTTCTAACTCTTTCTCTCCCTCTATCTCTCTGCCCCTCCCCTGTTTGCTTTCTCTCTCAAAATAAATAAAATTAACCTTAAAAACAGTATAATCGATTACATGGAGAAAATTAAAGAATCCCATAAATGTACATTTTTCCAAATATGCCTTAATAAATTCAATATTGAATCAATTAAAGAGTACATTTTGCACAAGTGGAATTTACCAATACATGCAGGGAAACTCAAGGTGAATAAGTGTAACCCACGATAATGAGAAAAGTAAGAAGGAAATCATTATCATTGAGATAGAGGCTAGAAGTTTTTCATATTTCAATTTTTTTTAATAAAACTTTAAATGAAACTGAAAACAAGTATATTTTCCATATTAGGTAACAGGTATCTAAAAGAAATCTGATAAAAATCGTGCTTAGTTAAGAAATAGTAGTCATTTTCATTGAAGTCATTTAACACACTAGCAATGTCATCTTTACTGTTTTAATCTGTGATAGTTCATGAAAAAGGACAAAAATAAGTAGTTCATGTGATTTTACAGTCCATATAGAAAAGTGGGGGATGTGGAGAAACATAACCTATGCCTGGATGAGTAAATCCATATAAAGTTGATGACTACATATTAAACTAGAAACAAGTCAAATAAGAATTATCACAGAGGTGAAAAAATACTGAGAAGTTCATTTTAAATTTCGTATGAAGAATAAATTTAAAAGCAAGGAGTCCTGTGCTATATTCAAACAAAATCTATATTCAAACAAACAAAATATAAAATTACAGCATTTGAAGGAACAGGGAATTAGCCTATAGATAGAAAATTTTATTAAGTGAATTAACAGAAATTTAAAACCAGGACTAAAGTATATATGGGGATGAATACTCTTTAAAGGCAGCAAGCAGTCCGGGGGGGGGGGGGGGGGGGGGGCGGGGCTGGGAATGGGTTGCTTAATGTGATTTAGGCAAGTTTTTCAATTTAAGCAAGTTTTATTTCAAATTATATAAGCCTAAAAGCATCATTTTTACATTCTATGTGGAAAAAAGACGTAACTGATAACAGTAGCCATAAATGAACTGCTAGAAAACAATGGGTTATTTTTAGAAATTAAGAAAATGAAGTCTTAAGATAAAATATATTTTAAAAACTTAGATAAAAGTATATATGTAATATTTTAAAATTTCCGTAATTCACTAGGTTGATTGTTGTGATATTAAATGTAAACTTTAGAAGTTTTCTTAATCCCTTGAATTCTTTATATATGCGTTCTACTTTCTCCTATACTGTCTTTTACATTTCTCATTTTTTCCTCAAATTCTGCAAAGGTTTGACTAGTTTATGATTCTCCAAGAAATTTTGTTTTACTGATAAATCCTATTGTAAATTTTCAATTTAACCACTGGGCACTTACTATTCTCGTATTTTAAAGGTATTATTTTTTTTCTAGCATTACTAGTTTTAATATCTAGTTCATATTTTCAGTCTTCACTATTTTCTAAAAACATTTTATGGTGAATTTGTTTATGGTGAATTTATCTAAATATATTCAATATATAGTATAGGTTTTCATGATGGATCATGGCTAATACTATATAGTTTCAAATTATTTCCCTGTGGAAAGAATTGGAATGATTACAATATGGAGTCCTTCCATTCAAGAATGCTATATCTGGCTCAGTGTGCAGGTTCTGATTATGGGATATATGTACTGAACAGGTACTGTATGTATACATTATAAATATGTGGGTGGATGTGCACGTGTGCATGTGTGCATTAAAGTCAGGATGCATGTATGTGGACATGTATATGCTCACACGAGTATTGGTACACATGGAGGTATATATGCATGTTTGTGTAGATGAATGAATATCTGTACAAAAGTGGTTAGCTGTGTTTATGTTGATGTAATATGAAAGTTGTTAAAGGATATATGGCTAGATTGGCTTTTATTTTTTTCTTCAAAATGTCTGTTTATTTTTCTTGATTGTGATTTGCATTTCTGAATTACTTAGAGCTGTATGTTTGTGGTTATTGTGGTAAACAAACCCTAGCTTTGACAAGTGGAAATACCGGTAATTGTTACATCACATGTGTGTGTGTGTGTGTGTGTGTGTGTCTGTCTGTCTGTTTGCGTGTGTGTGTGTGTAGTCAACTCAAATTACTGCTGGGCATCCACTTTGCTGGTAACGGTCTCCTTTTTTTTTCCTTTCTTTAAAAAAATATTAATGTTTATTTTGGAGAGAGTTGGGGAGGGGTGGAGAGAGAAGTAGACATGGAATCCAAAGCAGGATCCAGGCTCTGAGCTGTCAGCACAGAGCCTGACGCGCGGCTCCAACCCACGAGCTGTGAAATCATGACCTGAGCCAAAGTTGGGCACTTAACCAACTGAGCCACCCAGGAGCCCCAGCATTATTCTTACTTACATGGTGAGTGTTATGAAGCTCTACCAGGGAAATTTCTTTCTTTCTCTGAAGTTGCCACTTTCAACCATACAGATTGCTTTTTCTTTTACATTTAAAAAAATGTTTGAGAGAGAGAGAATACACGTGTGGGTGCACAGGGGAGGGGTAGAGAGAGAGAAAGAGAGCGGGAATCCCTAGCAGGCTCTGCACTGTCCACATGGAGCTCAATGCAGGGCTCAAACTCAGAGTGAGATCATGACCTGAGAGGAAATCAATATGTTTCACTCACTGAGCCATCCAGGCACCTCTCAACCATAAAGATGTCAAATTTCCTAGCTCTCATGAGTGTTTGTGACAATTTATTTCAATTATCTTAGTGTATTCCAGAAAATTCTCAATTCTTGAGTCCTCTTCCACCCATTATGGATTTTACATTGATCCTATTTCATCTATTTTTCCAATGGTCTTTTGGGACTGAGAACTAAACACACATAGTCAGTCGGTGAATATTTAAACATGAGGGAAATAATCCCATTTATGTATAAATGATAAAATTGTTTCCTTTACTTACATAAAATGCATTTTAAGGTAGATTCTAAAATAAATAACAGGAGCATTTTCCTACTGAATTATTAATTACAAATAAAACTATTTTAATTTAACTCCTAAAAATCTGTAAAGTATTTAGTGCCACAGATATCAAATATTTCCTCCTGTTATCACTGAAACTTCCCACAATTGGCTCAAATATCTGTTTGATAGAAAAACGTACAGAAAGACTTCAGCCCATCCTAGGAATAGAATTACTTAAAAACTTGATACCATTTACATTTGTGCTGGGTATGTTCTGTGAAACTGGAAGCTAAAGTAGATTTAGTTTCAGCTTTGATGTATGCTCAACAAATTCATTTGAGCCTGTTGCCTCTTTCCTATGATTTATACTGACTTGGGCTAAGGAATAGAAAGTAAGGATCGCTTTCCTTGTTGCCACATCCTTACTCCGGAGTTGACAACCTACTACAGTAGATGATCTCCAATCATGGCAGCGTTCACTGCTGAGCCTGCATTCAAAGCTATTCCCCATGTTGACACTAACAATGAATTGTCACTTTCACCATTTCTATGTACCATCTGCCTCCTAGACTAACTGGCTATTGAAATACTGTAGACAGCCACCCCCCCCTTTTTAATTCTTTTCTGTATGCCTGCACATGTACACTGGATCCATAGTTGTTACTGTTCAATGGACAGATCAATTGCCATATAGGTTCTATTAGACTCGAGGCACATGTAAATAATTCACGTCTGATGATTCAAATATCATTTAACAGATAGGGTGCCTTTTCCCCTAGAACCTATTTATTAAGTTAACTCTCTGCCTCGGATTTTTCAAATATGAATGTGCTTTCTATTGCTTACACATTATAAGCTATATCGCACAATATATTTCAATTTGAATACTGTCCTGCATCGCTTGTTGAATACTTGCAAATAGTGCTGTTTCCCACACATAAACCATTATACCAAGTTACCACTCTTACAGTTCACATTCAACTCTTCATTCATATTCTTCATTCCTACTTCCTTGAACTTTCTATTCCATAAATTGATATTGCACACAAATATTGTCTGAGCTATTTGACACTTTCCCAAATGTATAAAATTTTATATTCCAGCCTACCTTGGTTACAGCATATTACATTAATGTACTCTCATGTATATATATAGGAGATGTATTTTTATCTGCAGGTCATTGTCTTTGTTTCTAAATTTTATACCTTACTGATCTGGATCTTGAAAGTTTGCACAGCCTCATCAATATCAATGAGGAAAAAATTGTATAAATGCTCCCACCTTTTTTTGCTTATTCTATTAGAATACTAGCTTGTTACAGTAATTCTCTGTATCTAATCTCAGAACATTTCCTTGTCATTTTGCATAGTTGAAAATTACTGGTTTATTTTTTCATTATTTAATTATTGACTGCCATTATTTTCATGAGAAAAACATTCCAGAGCTTTTAAAATTACTCCATTGTTGCTACAACTATCTTTCTGCAATATACTTAAAGATAGTATGCCTCCATTTTCTCAAATAACTTCTAAATTTAGTATTAAAATAACCATTAATCTCATGTAAAAAATGCATTTCTCATTTGCTAATGTACTTATATGTACATTATATGTGCATATATGTACTTATATCACCCCTCACTTTTTTAAATTTTTAAATTTTTATTTTTGAGAAAGGGGGAGAGAGAGAGAGAGGGAGGGAGGGAGAGGGAGGGAGTGGCAGAGAGGGAGACACAGAATCTGAAGCAGGCTCCAGACTCTGCTGGCAGCAGAGAGCCTGATGCAGGGCTCGAACTCACTGTGAGATCATGACCTGAGCCAAAGTCGGTTGCTTTACCAACTGAGCCATCCAGGTGCCCTATCACTTCTCTTTTTTTTTCATTTTATATTGTTAAATAATGTGCTTTTGTTTTTCTTTAATTCTTTCTCAAGGTCAATAATAACCAATATTCATAATCACTAAGACTACATTTTTTCTTGGTATGTTTATCATTCCTAAATTGGCCAACATCAAATCTGTGTACTTTGTTTCTTCCTAAATTGTAGAATTGCTCCAAAATCATATAATTATGCTTTTCTGCTATAATTTTTCCTTCCCTACAAACTTAACTATTGAAGTGTACTCTGAGTATTTACATTTCTTTGTGGAGAAAAAAATTATTTCTACTTTTTAAAAATTTTATTTTTAATGCTTATTTATTTTTGAGAGTCAGAGAAATACAAAGCATGAGTGGAGAAGAGGCAGAGAGAGAGGGAGACAACAGAATCCAAAGGAGGCTCCAGGCTCTGAGCTGTCAGCACAGAGCCCGATGTGGGGCTTGAGCTCACGATCTGTGAGATCATGACCTGAGCTGAAGTTGGACGTTCAACCGATGGAGTCACCCAGGCACCCCTATGTCCACTTTTTACATCAAAGTCTGTGAAACTGATACCACATTCAATGATTTCTTAAATATCTTTTATAGAGAAATGACTATTCTTTAATTATAATAACCCAAGGGATATTTTAATCCTCCTATATAAGAATGAATTGTAAGGTTGATGCTAGTACACAAGTATGCTTATGAGAGTAGTTAAGTCTATGAAGTTTAATACAGTGGTAGCACTGTGGCTCATTACTGCTCTGATTTAATTCAGGATGCCCTCTGCCTTCAAAATATTCTTAGGTTGGGCTTACAACCTTAGGTTGGGCTCTGATTTAATTCAGTATGCCTTCTGCCTTCAAAATATTCTTAGGTTGGGCTTACAGAATATCAAAATAGTTTTCCCTCATAAGAAATAATTTTCTAAAGCAAATTAAATTTTAGTGAACAAATTAACACACAATTTCAAATAGTCTCCTATTATTTAAGTACCTTTGCATAGTTCTAAAAATATTTTTAATATTACATAATTCTCAAGGAAAATATTTCAGTTGAATCTAAAATCTGGCCCAGAATAACTCTTGTCATGAATTTCTAAATATTTCAATTTTTCCCTTTTCCTCATGTTTGTGAACCCACTCTTGATGTTACTCATATTTTTTAAATAAATGAATAAAATCTCCATGCTTAAGCATCATGCCAAGATAGTGAGAAAAAGATAATTTGTACATCATGTCATGGCATCCTTTGGGAAATAAGCATTAATACAATAACCACACAACAGTTAATAGAAAGAAAAAATGTATGTTTTTCTATGAAATATGAAACAAAGGGACATTATATAGTGTGAGTGGCTGAGAAAACATAGCTTGGGATCATCCTGAGGAAGGATGTTCTTCTGGCATGTTCACTGGCAGCAGGGTAAATACATGTCTGTTGTGCATGATGGTTTGTATCCATCTTGTGGAAAAAGTCTTCTTAAATAAGATTCCACTCAAGTGGGCTTCCAGCTTAACCTCAGGAGAAAGAGGTGCAGAAGTTACAGATGTTCAACTATAGATGGCAGTTGTGCCAGAGAAGCTCCAGTTGGCGATGCCCAGCAAGGGGCTCTCCAAGGACTCCATGAAATGGTTTCATGAATAGGGTGAAGAATTCACTCGGTTTCCATGACATAAACCCTAGTGTATCCTTGCTGCCAACCAACTAAAACCTTCTAATAACTTTTAGAGCCCTTTTAACTCTAAAGTTGTCCTGTTTGAGATAATAAATCAATGGTTACTCTGTGTAGGAGACCAAAAGGAAGCATTTGGACACTTGTCACATAAGAGATGGTATTAGTTGTAGAAGATTTCTTAGAATATCAAGGAAGGTCTTTGCTGGAACTTGCTTCCTTCAAACCTGCTCTGATGGAAGCAGAAGAGTAATGAGTAGAAGTGAGTAGCAGTGAGTAGAAGAGGGGGAAAAAAAAGTTCATCAGAAGGAAATGGTTAAAAAAGAAAAATGGCCAGTCATGAGCTGCCAAAATGAGGTTGAATGGCTTCAGGCAGACTCAATGTAAAAAAATGGAAATGAACTAGCTGAGAGACTGAAGCTTTATGTTTTACAGAAAATCGTATTTCTGTATGTAAAATAAAACTGTCAATATCTGAGAGAACCCAGAAAATTCCAGGTGATCTACCCAAGGTAAAATGATGGGGATGGGTCATAGCAGTAAAGGAGATTTGGTAAAAGATTTGGTTATAAAAATAATTGCTTTCTGTACCCTATAGAATCTAACCTAACTCTAGGATGATTAAATGATAATAACTACTATTTAGAGTTCATACCAAATGCTAAATATTCTAAGTGCTTTACATACAGCATTCCATTTAATAATCTAATCAATCCTGTGGAGGTGATATTATGCCCATTTGAAGTATAAATTGCCCACTTCACAGAGCCAATGAAGGTAATTGAGAGAATTTGAATCCAGTTGTTTTAAAAATATATGCTTGTTTCCAATATGTGATTATGTATCTCTCTTTTCGCTTCATTAGTGTTTCTAGAAATTTTTCACAGTTCTATATTAATTTATGTACCCATGAGAAACATGGACACCACCTTTTGTTATTCTATTAAAAAATAGAATCTCTTGCTCCATCCTTGTGTCTTGCTTTTGAATAACAATGTTTTAGCCTCTAGAGGACTTCCAGCTTCTACTCTTGGTGCCCGTGAATACTACTGTCATCATGTGAGGTGGTGCCCATGAAAAATCACATGTAGACATAAGCCTACTTATTCCACAAAGGTTCACATGCTGGTGAGGACCTCTGAGACTCCCTTGTGCTAGTGACCTTTCTAGCTGAATGTAGCTATAAAAGCGGGTCTAGATAAGACCAGAAGAACAGAACAGTCAACTCATAGATTCATGCAATGCTTTAAGTTCTAGTATTTTTATTTCATAATATAATATAATATAATATAATATAATATAATATAATATAATATAATAATATAATATATATATAATTGATAGAAGGTATAACTGCAGTTATTCAGATAAAAATGTTTTAAGGGTGCCTGGGTGGCTCAGTACATTAAGCGTCCCACTTTGACTCAGGTCACGATCTCATATTTCATGAGTTGGAGCCCCACGTCGGGCTCTGCTGACAGCTTGGAGCCTGGAGCCTGCTTCAGATTCTTTGTCTCCCTCTCTCTCTGCACCTCCCCCACTTGCACTCTGTCTCTCTGACTCTTTCTGTATCTGCCTCTCTCTCTCAGAAATAACATCAAAAAGTATTTTAAAAAAGTTTTCTACTTCATCAACTTAGAATTGTATGTGTAATGAATGAAACTTTATGCTTCTATGTGATTCCCATACCTATAAAAATTGGACTCTATTGGAGTTATGCAATATAGTAACATCAGGTCTACCTTAAATTTTGGAGATTGTGCTGGATATATAACCTTTGAGCCACTTAACTCTTTTCTTCCTCACACATACATCTCATTTATTCAACACCTCTTTCATGTGAAGAAACTTCCAATAACCTAGTTTCTCACTTTTTATTCAGAGCACTCTGTGAAACACCTTTCTATTTTTTAAGTAATAATTTTATCAATTCTTATTTTTATATTCTGACTGTTTAAAATAGCTGATATTTTCAGAATACTCTGGCACTCACATTTCCTTGTTATCACTCTTTACTGATCTGTCAAAAGATAAATGATTTGATTACTGCAGGTTTCTAATTTTTCAGCTATTAGCATATGGCTTGACAACACAAAACTACAAAAAAAAATTTATGACAGCTTTCAGCTTGTTTTCCTCTCAAACTAATTTGTTTTCCATAGTTTTTTGATAGCGGCTCATAACTTACATTGGTCATCTTGAAGCTGCTAATTCATAACATAGTCAAACAGGTACTAAATCATAATACCGTGTGTTACATGTTTCCTCTTATGTGCTTGATTTTCAACTCTAAGGAGTTCAAGTGTTTTTGGAAATTTTTCTGATTTTCAAAAATTTATAAAATATATTAAGTTGAAAGTTGTTCAAGAAAAACTCAATACTTACTGATTTAGCAATGTATCTCATGTTTTGATTGCGATTACATACAATAGAGACAAGCATATTATTTAACTTAAATGATTTTGCAAATGCTCTTATGGGCGCCTGGGTGGCTCAGTCTGGTTAAGCGTCCGACTTCGGCTCAGGTCATGATCTCATGGTTCGTGGGCTCGAGCCCCGCCATCAGCCTCTGTGCTGACAACTCACAGCCTGGAACCTGCTTCAGATTCTCTGTCTCCCTCTCTTTCTCTGCCCCACCCCTGCTTGTGCTCTGTCTTTCTTTGTGTCTCAAAAATAAATACAAAAAACACAAAATTAATGCTATTATAATCATGTAAATATTAAACAACACCTAGGAAAATCATTGCTCACAAGAAGCAATTTCTTTAGGGTATCAGCCTTTAGTACATACAGATTAAACCCATCATGAAATAGATCCCAGACTATAGTAAACACCTTTAAATACAGACATTAAGTACTTGTGTTAAGCTTTAACTTTTCATTTAGCTCAGTACAAACCATTTACTGATTCTATCTCAACACGGTAGACACAGCATAGTTCCTCTGAACTTTATCTTTTTTCTTCCCAGACATTGCAAAGAAAACTTTGTTAATTAAATCAGGGCATGCATCCTTGCTTTAAAAAGCAGTTGCTATGCCTTTTCATTTAAAATTGTTTCAATACTTACAAGTCTTACACATTCTCCCATAAATTTTGAACTTTTACACTACAAAATAAACTGTTTAAAATTAATATAGTTAGGTATATTTTCCATTCCCATGCCTTTAACTTTAAAAGTTTGTCTTACAGTAAGAAAATTTAAAATGAATAAGTATTTGAATAAGGGGAAATATTTTATAATTTTTTTTGAAATATTAACACAATTAAAATAATTGCAAAGCTAATTCTGGAAATTGTCATTGCTAATCAAAGCCAACTCAATTTTAATGGCAGCCTAGTGGCAAGAGCCTTATAATAGCAACTGCAAGTGCACAAATGTGTCCTTGCTTCCATCACCAGTTGGAATGATTACTTGCCTTTCTGATTTGTGTTTAAAACTCAGAGAAACATGCTTTTCAAAGGCTTTCTAGTAAATGGCTTTCATTTTAAAATGTAAAGAGCTTTTTATTATTTGGAAAGACAGAGTAGTCTTCCTTTTTCATGTCAATAGCCAACTCCCTGACAGATATCAAGATAATGGTGTCAGTTCATAACCTTTCTCCAACCTTCCTGTTATAGAAATGGTGAATTTCAAAGGCACACTTTAAATAAAATTTTGCCAACATTTTTTTATAATTTAGTACTGAACAGTACATTCAAGAAATCATTCTGCTGTTACACACATAGTATATAAGCCTCATCTTTAACGACTCTAAATGAGAAGTCAGTAGAAGAGATCCTTATCATTTAAAATAGTCAGTCTTTGTATTCTGTCAGAAACGTGTAAAGCACTCATCATGTTTTATTTGGGAAAGATCATTCATATCACTGGGAGGAAAAAAAAAAGGCAGAGACTCAACATTTGAAAGATGAAACTGCTCTGAGAAGCAGTTTTGACCCAAGTAATAATGATTAGTTTTTAATGAGTATTTTTTGGTGACAAGAGTTTAGAGTAAAATTGGTAGGCACTATGCACTATGTAGATAATAGTTACTGTCATTTGCTTTTTAAGCTTTCCAATATGTGGCTCTACGTAGCTTTATTTCATATTTCAGCTTCATCTAGATCTTTAAAAAATTTCAGAAGCAATTGATACACTACCATGCCTATAGAAAAATGGCATACAAAGCTATACATCATGTGGTGAGGGAATTAAGACCAATTGGTGATGGAAAAGATAATGAAATATCTTAAGCTTTTATGGGTTAAGCCATAATAAATGATAAAAAATTTTGATGTTTCAAATGATAAGCATAAAGCTGAGACACCCAGCCGAGGATTAAATCTAGACATTTAAAAGAAAAAAAATGTTATTGGCTACATGGCCAGTTTCAATTGTCCATGCAAGAAAATACAATCGCTGAGATTGAAGAACATTTAAAAATACTCTATACCTTTTTGGAAAGATAATGGAATGTTTCCAACTCAACATAAAATGAACTGGGTTGATAAGTTTTATAATATAACCTGGTAAATGTACAAGTGAGACAGCATTTAGGAAGATACTTGCTTGGAAACTATGATTTGATTTCAGTTGTGGCACTGAGATACACATAAAAAGGGCAGTATTCATCAGAAGAATGCCTATTTAAATTCAAGTTTACTCAATGAAGGAGCATTCATTAATGTATTTATGTGTAATGCTAGTGTTTTGAAATTTTACATAAGAATATTAAATAATAATGACAAAAGTCTTGAGCAAACATAAGAGTATAATATAGCTTTCAAAAGATTTGTGAATGCAAATCATATGAAACCATAGCTCATATGTCTCAAATGGACTAGAATTCTATATCACTAAGTATCAATAACAATTCAATTCCTGTTTTAGCTGGGCAATTTATACATATAGGTGCCTTGATATGGCATTTTCACAATACACATAGTACGTGCTCCTTTGCCAGCACCTTTATTATCTGAAGTAGTTTGTCAAAAAAGAAAACAAACACACAGCCAATATAGCACTGCATTTCTCCATTGTGTTAAAAAAATACTGTGGCTATCTCCTAGTTTGTATAAAAATTCAATTGTGGACATATTTTTCTAAGTTCAAAACTGCTACATTTTTAGGTCTCTGGGTAAGAAAGTTTTTTGTTTTTTTTTTTTTTTTTTTTTACCAACAAACAAGTGCAGGATTTTGACCTTCATGTTATCATTTTGAGGATTGTATAGTTTTCCTTATAAATCAGGAAACATCAAATTGGAGAATTTAAAAGACTCCAGCATATATCTTATCCATCTTTTACGAAATTTTGTGAATTTTACCTTAGTGTAACTAAATGTTAATGTGTTTGATTTTCTTTTTATAGAACTTTCCTAGCTAATAAATGAAGGATAATAGAATTTTGTAATTTGTAATCCCGATGAAATACTGTTATTTTATAACACCAATGAAATAATGGTTCTAATCAGTGATCACCAATGGCTCCAAAAATAACATAGAGTTAATCAAGCATCATGTTCCTCTTTATGGAAATACACAAAACCATGAAGAAGCCTTGCCAGAAAACTTAAACCTGAAACTGATGAAGACTTCTTTCTCTATTAGCCAATTTCCAGAAATATAAGAATCAACAGAGTATGTAAAATGATATCATAGAGCAGACCAGCAATCTCCATTTCAGGGGAAAGTATAAATAAAGCAGTTAGCTCTTGCAACATAAATTGGAAGGAAGGGAAAAAAGTCAGAGGACACTATAGATTAGTGATATATCAGTGATTGCAGCATGTGAAACTTACTTTAAATCTGATTCACCAAGTTTAACTATAAAGACTCATTCATGTAATGATTTGGATAAAAAATTAATACTGAATGGATGTATAAGGATATTTTTAAAAAAATTAACAGTTTCAAATTAGAAGACTAGTATGCTTATGTTTTTAAAAAAATAGTCCTCATCTTTTAGAGATACCTGCCAAAATAACTCTAAATGACATAATGTGATGTCCGAGATTTCCTTGAAAATAATCTTGGAGAAGGTCAGACTTGAGTAGGAATCAAAAAGTGACAATATTTTAATCTAGGCAATAGGGGTTTGTTACACTGTTCTATCTTTACATGATTTATCATTTTACAAAGAGAAGCTTAAGATAAATGTCAATTGAACAACAGGTTTAGAACTTGTGAATGTCACAATTTCACAGACAGCCTTTTTTTTTTCTGCATATTGGGGATAGCATAGTATTGACGAAAGATTTCATTATAACTTATGTGAAGTATTTAGGAATTTCAAGAAAAATACATAAATGCTCTTGGGTTTATTTTAATCAAATATACATTATCATGGTTTTATACAGTGTCTGACAGATTTTGGATGTGAACCTAGGTTTTTGCAAATGATCTATGAAGGCTGAGGAGCATGCCTAAATTATAGAATATGATAGGATTGCTAGCATTTCCCTCTTTTATCCACGGTGTTCTTTAAAAAAAACACCATGGTTTTAGATGTTGGAGAGTAAAGCCTTTATCTTACATATTCATTGAAAGCCCACTATTTGTATCACATTTGGTGCTGTTAGAATAGCTTTGAAAGTATAGATTTGAAAGATGAGGGGAAGATGCAGTGGAAAGGGGTAGGAACAAGAAAGTGTAAATGCTACAGTAGTACCCCAGAGAAACAGAGATTCTGACCCCTGTTTTGGGGAAGTTATGAGACTTTTTCAGAAGATTTTAAAAATCAATTGTATCTTCCCTGTGAAGAATAAAGAAGGTCATCTGCTGAGGGTGAGGTGGGTAGAAATAGAGCAAAGGACAAGAGATCTACAGAATATTAGGCATAAAAAGTGAAATAAAACAGGTAAATATGAAAATTAAAAGCAAATAAACCTCATGGATCCCAAATCAAGTTTTTCTGCTTATAAAATAACTTATAAGTTTATATTTAGTATGTCTTTAAACATGTTTGGGAGGACAGATATAAAAGCAGGTGATTCTAACAAATATTTCAGTAGGAAAAGAGTTCTTATTTTTTTTTTAATTTATTTTTGTTTATTTTTGAGAGACAGAGCAAAGTGGGGGGAGGGACAGAGAGAGCGGGAGATACAGAATCCAAAGCAGGGCCTAGGCTCTGAGCTGTCAGCACAGAGCCCGATGCGGGGCTCGAACCCACAAACTGCGAGATCATTACCTGAGCCGAAGTCAGAGTCTTAACCAACTGAGCCACCCAGGTGCCCTGAGAGTTCTTTTTATAGTATTTTAATACTCACTGTCTCCACCCCCTTAGTAGGACTTGGTCTGCCTAACTTGCCACTTTCCCATTCATTCTACTCATGGACTCAACAAAGAACTTTAAAGAATACAGATCTGATCATCTGAATTTCTAGTTTAAAACTCCCTATCTTTTCAGGACAGGTAGAAAGACATGATTCTCTCCTCTCACACACTGCCTGTTGGGTACTTCCTGTGTCTCCAGCCACATCTCCTTGTTCTGTCCCTTTTCTCATAACACTGGACAGTGGGATCACCAGTGCTCAACATCCTCAGGGATTCCTTCTGTCTTCCTTTCCATTTCTTCATCCCTTATATGGGGTATACAGATAATTTCTGCTCATTCTTTAACTTTCACATGTCATAAGACTCTAAGAGTGGAAAAATTATTTTTTGCTATAAACATCCATACCTATCTATGACCTCTTCATAATATTCATCACAGTTTCAGTAAGTTCTTTAAGGATTTTTACTTTTTCAGTTGCATGCTCCATGAACGTGGGGTCTTTGTTGGCTCTTTTCTCATTCGATCTGCATTGTTCCAATAGTTGCTCCTTGGCCAAATGCCATGTTCCTTATTTGAATGAAGTTCTTGATCAAGTTGGACAAATGCTAAATTTAGAAACTTGAACTGGGAGAAAAGAAAACAGCCATATTTTTTCAAGTATTGCCAGAAAAAAGACACTTGGCAATAGAAATTCCTTTAGGGTCCTGAAGTAAGGTAAATTTATGGCAATAGAGAGAAGTCAGAAGAATCCAAAGTAGTCCTCAGTAAAGACTTCTGTATAACTTTTAGCTTGATACTTGTCAGCAGTAATCTCATTTGTATTTAAGGAGGGACAATTGTGGCGTACCTGGGTGGCTCAGTCGGAGAAGCATTCTTGATTTCGGCTCAGGTCATGATCTCACAGTTAGTGAGTTCGAGCCTCATGTCAGGCTCTGCATTGACAGAGCCTACCTGGGTTCTTTCTCTCTCCCTGTCTCCCTTCCCCTGCCCCACTTATGCTCTCCCTCTCTCTGTTTCAAAATAAATAAATAAAACTGAAAATTTCGCAAATGTCCCCCTTTATTTTTTTTATTTTCAAACTCCCTGTGTATGTGTGTGTATGTGTGAGTGTGTGTAATTATAATTTATATTGAGGCACGACTTCGTAAAATTTTAAGTAATTAGATTTTTTAGGTATTAAATATTTACAGGATAATGGGTACAGCAATGTAATTTATAAGCACTAATATCAATATAGAATAAAGGAGAAAAAATATAGCACTGATCAACACAGAAATATAGATTGGAAAGGAGGAGTTGTGATTTGGCCTATAAGGCCACACAGAAGTTTGGATGAGGAGTTGCGGTGCAGTGTCAGGCACAAGGACAGTCTACAATTTGGGAACATTCAAGATGTGTGCTAACTAAGGTAGTGTTATTTGAAATTCAATGTAGAACTGCAGTTAAAACACACACACACACATGCATACACACACAGATACATTAACATTTTAATTCTTTTTTGTATTTAATGTGTTGTACATTTGACAGGATTAATTGTTCTTAAGTGGCATTTATCCATTGCATGTAAATTACCAAATTGCATTTTGCTTTTTATAAGTAGGATTCACTTAATTTTGACTCTCACTTCAAGTCTTAACAGGTCTTTCAAAAATACTTTAGGGTCTGACTTCAGCACAGGTCATGATCTCGCGGTTCGTGAGTTTGAGTCCCGCATTAGCCTCTGTGCAGACAGCTCAGAATCTAGAGCTTGCTTCGGATTCTTTGTCTCCATCTCTCTCTCTCTCTGAAAAGTAAACAAACATTAAAAAAATACTTTAGGGAATTAGCATATAGGAAAATATTATTAAGTGTATAAACTGTTGTTAATGGTCATTTCTATGTAAAAAACATAAGGTTTCAACTCTACAATTAGCATATGATCAAGGTGTAGATTTGTTACAAAGGCAAAATGAAGATTTACATTAGTGTTGAAATTCTCTGAAAAATTAGGTTAATTTGAATCTAATAGAATTGATAAAGCAGAAGATTTAAAATAATTTTACTTTATTAATTTACATATGCATGTTGCCTTCCAGATAGAGAATTAATGTTTTATGGATACATCATCAATATTTGTATTGATGACACCATAATATAATCTATGACACCTCCAGGTCATAATTTAAGAACATTTATCATCCTCTGTAGCTCCCATGGGACCAATTTCTCCCTTCTAGTGGTTGAAAATACCCTACTCAGCCAAACTATGAAAGATTGATGCAATCCAATAGAAGACAGCTGCCAGGTTGGAAATAGGTATACATTGGATGTTGATAGAGGTACATAGAATTTCAAAATATAATGATCAAAATGGTAAAATTATCACTCAGGTAACGGTAAATATAACACAAACATGTGCTAGAGTTTTTAACACCTAATTTAGTGAGGGACACTCAGAAACTAGGTATAGTTATAAAAGGACCAAATTGCTAAGTTAGATTGCCAACTGCATAATGTCCCACTTGCCATTAAGAATTAGGTATCATGGGCGCCTGGGTGGCTTAGTCAGTTGGACATCTGACTTCAGCTCCGGTCACGATCTTACAGTCTGTGGGTTCAAGCCCCATGTTGGGCTCTGTGCTGATGGCTCAGAGCCTGGAGCCTGCTTCAGATTCTGTGTCTCCCTCTCTCTCTGGCCCTCCCCACCTTATGTTCTGTCTCTCTCTGTCTCTGAAAAATGAATAAAGCTTAAAATTGTTTTTTAAAAAATTAAAAAAAGAATTAGGTATAATCTGTGGGCACCTGGGTGGCTCAGTCAGTTGAGCATCTGACTCTTAATTTCAGCTCAGGTCATGATTGTAGGGTTGTACGATCAAGCTCTATGTTGGGCACCATGCTGAGCCTGGACCCTGCCTAAGATTCATTCTCTCTTGGCCCCTCTCCCCTGCTGATGCTTGCTCTCTCTCTCTCTCTTTCAAAAAAAAAAAAAAAAAGGTATTGTTGTTTTTCACTGGGCAGATATTATATGCATTTCTTTCAGACTAAAATCAGTACTTAAGTGATATTAAATGGGACAGGGAAATGAAGGAGGTGGGTGAAGGGGTACATATCTCCAGCTTTAAGATGAATAAAGTCTGAAGATCTAGTGTAAAACATGGTGACTATAGTTGATAACACCATATTGTATCATTGGAATTTGCTAAGAGTAGAACTTAAATGTTCTCACGTGTGTGTGTGTGTGTGTGTGTGTGTGTGTGTGTATATATATATATATACATATATACACAGGTGTAAACAGATACAAATGTGTGTGGGGGGGTAATGGATGTGTTGATAGGGATAACCTTTCACAATATATACACAATCAAATTATGATGGTGTACATATTAAATAGATTACAATTTTATATGTCAATTATACCTTAATAAAACCAAAATTAAAAATTCCTAGACACCAAAAAAAGTGATATTACTATATTAGACCTTTAATCAAAGGTCTAACTAAACAAAGTAACAAGATATCAACTAAACAAAGATATCAACTAAATACAATTTCCTAAATACTGCGTATGGAGGCAAAGCCCTCAGATGATAACAAAAGGATGCACTACCTTTTTGTCTTATTTTCAAGTGTCAAACATTTTTTTCTGGTAAGAAAAATAAAAATCATCTTTTTGAGAGAAAAAGTGTATAAAATCTTGAAAACAAAACCATACACTATATTGTGGATAGTGTGAGAGAAGACATAAACTCAACCATGATGGGTTAACTCTGAGGAGCTGAGCATCTAGTAATGTCCAGAAGTCTCGGGGAATCATTTTGCAATTTGGAATTTAAGCAAACATGCTTAACTTTTGAGTTGTCTTCTGATGGGACAAGCTATTCCTGTCCAAGTCGTGAAATCACTAGTAATGGAAGCATTTGGGGAGTTTGAACAAATGATTTTCTAACTTCTGGGGACAATTTTACATTTTATTCATCTCTTTGTCTAATTCCAAAGGGGGGTAGATTTTAACTTATATTTTTACTATGGACTCTGCTATCTCAAATTACACCTTCTGTATTCGAATTAATGATGATAATTCTTTTACTTTTATTTCCTTGTTAAGATCCCATCCATTTGCTCTGCACACTGGTCCTTGTGTCAAACTTATGTTGAGTACATGTGATAATCATGGTAATTTGGTGACTAGCTAATTGTTCCAAGGTATGTGGGATTATGTTATAAATGATATTTCAGAAATAGTATGCAATCTACTTAACAAAAAAAGCCTATAGGAACTTAATATTATGTAGAAAAATGTCCTTAGAAAAGTACAACAGATATATGTATTTTGATGCTTACAATTTTTTTAAACCAATATATTCTGGTTTTTATGGCTGTTGAGGTATAAAGTTAGGTAAGGGTGAAGTGGGAAGGCCTGCAATTTGTAAGATGGTCAAAGTTAGCTGAGGAAAGTAGATTTGATTCAAAAGATCTTAAAATATTAAATGACTAATACCACAGAACATCCTGCTTGTTTAGCTATAGATAAGATTAAAATTGATAAAGTAAACAATTATACTGATGGAATAACAACATTGTATGTAATGTATTTCATTATAGTCCCTAAAAACACGTTTTAGTATGAACTTCTTTACCATTGTGCCTTTAGCTGCTTTAATTTTTTTTTAATAAAAGTGATCTAAAATGAGACTGTAAAATCATTGTCATTTCTACCCTCTAGAGTGTTTAAGACTTTGACTTGGATGTTGGAAGTGTTTATGGGCTCTACTGAATAACTCGGAAACTTTGAGGAAGTAAGGGTTGCTGCATTTTATATTTCAAATTAATCAGGCTGTAAAGCTTTGTAAGGCTTTTGACCAAACATGGGTCAGTCACACTGAATGTTAATGAAACTTGTGTGAAAAGTACTCCCCGGCACCTGATAATCAGGAATCTTTACCCTTTCATACGATTATACATCTCATTTTTAAATATCATAATTTAACTTCTGCCTGATTAGATATTTTTTATATAAACTGGTATTTTTATTACCTTTATTTAAGGGAATATTTTCCTGGAGGATTTTGTTTGTTTGTTTTTAATTTCATTTATTGATTCTTCCTTCTTCACTGAAACAAAACAATTTAGAAGACTCGTCACTGTGTGTAATCCCCTCTGTGATCCAAAACCTTTTCTCCTTGTTGCTTTTAATTAACTAACATGTCAATCAGATTTGCACTGCTTGTGTTTTTAACTATTATCACTGTTTGTATAGACTTTAAGTTTAATCTGTATGTATATTACATTTACTGCATTCTTTGGTAAGCATGGGTTTCTATGTCTATATAAGGCTAAGACAGTGTTTAGAAAGCCCATGCTTTCCTCCTGAAGGCTTTTTTTTTAAAGTTTTAAAAATCTTAAGAAGACCAATACTGCCATCTTAAGGCAAATTAAATCAATTTTTAAGAAGTACCACAGGCTTTCATTAGACATTTTAGGTTTTTATTCCATGGTTTCATATTACGGTTATAATCCAATTTATTTGAAAGAAATAACCTAATAAATCATAGGCTTGAGAAAATTTGGATAATACTTACAACTTGTGCAAAAAAGATATTAAAAATTTCACAGTGTATATTAAGGAATCATGTGTTTATCTGCAATACATACTTTGATTTTAGAATTTCAGCTTTTCCCTCAAAATTGCATATGGCACTTTGAAGGTAATCCTGGTAACATTCAAGGGGATTTTAAGCTCTGGAATTTCACTGATGATGTTTAAATGTATGTAGACATTTACATGATACATAGTATCAAGACTAATGTTCTGAAGTCTAGAGGAACATAGATACCCAGGAAAGGATGGCAAGAATAGCTAAGAGTAAAACATGATGGCTGTAATAGGAGAATTATAGAAGGAGAGATGAAATTAGCATGATTTCTGCCAAAGACCATGTGAGATGGGTGCCTGGGTGGCTCAGTCGGTTGGGCGTTTGACTCTTGGACTCTCGGTTCATGAGATGGAGTCCTGCGTTGGGCTGTGTGCTGACAGTGTATCCACACTGCTTGGGATTCTCTGTCTCCCTCTCTCTCTGCCCTTCCCCTATTTGCTCTCACTCACTTAAAATAAATAAATTTAAAAACTTAGACCAAAACAGTATGAGAAACATTTGATGCATGAGCATACATTGACGGTATTCCACAAGGCAGAACTGGGAGCATCCAGTGGCTATTATAGTCAGTAACGTTCAGTTAAACATTAACAGTTATTTACAATCCTTGTTGATCACTATTTTCAGGGAATTTTTTATTCTTTATTTGAAAGCTATGCATTTGAGAATATCTGACGGGAATCATCTTCCATCATTTCCTCAGTATCTGTCCGTATTTTCACTTGCTCTCTCCTAATTTCCAACTAGCTCAGAGGACAAATGTGTATATGTATTTTATTTTCTGTTTCTAACCTCTGTATTGTGTGTTGTTAGGTCTATTCTTAATTCCTATGGTTCCTTGGAAATAAATTCCTTGAAGCCCTAAACCTTTTACACTCAAACATACCCACAGAGCCCCACTTCTCCCACAGTCAATCTCTCTTGCTTACACAAAAACAATTATCATCCCAATGCATATTTCTGATCATGTCAAGCACTGACAGAGAAATTTTGAAAGGCTTCACCATGGCTAGATAACATTGAGCTGTCCTTCACAAGGCACACTCACTTTTGCAGAACATAATTGTTTCCTTTTTATTTCCTTCTTTTGTAATAATTTGTAATAAGGTTTCTTATACCTCCTCTCTCTTTACTAGTAGAGATTCTGGTAATCTTTCATATTTTAGCATAATTGCCATTTTCTTTATGTAGTTTTCTGTCTATGTAGTCAAATGAGTTAAAGTGAATTCAACTTTTTTTCTACTTATTATACTTTGAATCTCCATTACATGGTCTTATAAATGATACTAAATAGTGTAATTAAGTCTGTAGAAAGGCAGTAAGACTTATTCACCATATCCTCCACATTTTTTAATGTGGAGCTCTACACACTTTTACATTGCTAGAACACTGAAATTGTAAGGAAAATATAAGAGTTGAAACTTGAATTTTACCTGTTTATTGTCTATGTGACCCTAGGGAAAATTACTTAATTTTTCTAATCTTCTGTTCTCTCCGGGGACAAAGGTAATATTTTTCACAGTGAAAGCATAAGGTAGTTGTTAAAAATATGACTGAGGGGTGCCTGAGTGGTTTAGGTGGTTGAGCATCGGACTCTTGATTTTGGCTCATGTCACGATCACAGGGGCCATGGGATCAAACCCTGCGTTAGGCTCCATGGTGTGTGTGGAGGCTGCTTGGGATCCTCTCTCTCTCCGTTTGCCCCTCTCCCCCACTCACTTCTGTGTGCTTTTGCGTGCGCTCTCTCTCTCTCTCTTAAAAAAAAGACTGAAAAAATACTTTATAATATGCTGTTATTATTAATGAATATTCTGTCTCACTCCTTAAGTACACTTCTCCACTATTTCCTCATCTACACAAACATCTTCAGAAAACTTTGTACAGTACGTATCCCCTCTCCCTCTGGAGTCTTTTCCTCTCCATTAGATTTTCACCACTCTACATGTGTGTCCTCTCTACTCTGAATGACCTTCATTAAGAATTCTCACTCTTAAAATACTGTTGATATGATAAATTATTTTTCTTGAAGGATAGTTTTGACAATCTCCATTTTATATTAAACAATCTCTCAGAACTTAACAGAAATCCATGGGGGAGGGGAAGGAAAACAAAAAAAGAGGTTAGAGTGGGAGAGAGCCAAAGCATAAGAGACTCTTAAAAACTGAGAACAAACTGAGGGTTGATGGGGGATGGGAGGGAGGGGAGGGTGGGTGATGGGTACTGAGGAGGGCACCTGTTGGGATGAGCACTGGGTGTTGTATGGAAACCAATTTGACAATAAATTTCATATATTGAAAAAAAATAATCTCTCAGGCTCCTAATTAGTTATGCAACTAATTATAAAGACAACTTTAGCAGCCAACAACTTCAGAATATGAACTTAAGCTGGACAACTATACTTATAAATAATACAAATTTCCTAATTTGTTTTTTTACTTCATTCTTGATATTTTGTTCTGGAAAGCTATTCTCTGTATCTCATACGTGTTCAGTGATTAACTAAAATAGATTTTCCTACATGCCAATGTTTTCTTCAAAAGGCAATTTTTCTATTCTTTAAATTTCTAGAATGTTTTATTATTACTGTAAGACACACTTACCTGTATCCTTTTATTACTGCTATTTATGAATACAGATTTTCTCTTTTACTAAACCTGTTTTTCACATCTCTACAGTGCCTAGTACCATGCTTTGTACATGAGAAGTGCTCAATGAATCCATTTCAAATAATTAAAAAATGGGTTTTAAAATGAAATAAACTGCATTGCAATAGAATGCATTTAGGAACTTCATTTTTCAAGTAAAAATGAGGAAATTAGCTCAGAAGTATATTAAATATGAGCCCTGTGCTGGCTGTGAGTGTGCTCTAGCTTACCTATCTAAACCTAGAGAAAATAGTAAAAGTTCTTGTTTGCAAAGGGGTTTGAACATTTGTCTTCCCTCTCTCTCCTCCTCTTCTTCCTGCTCTTACATCTTTTCTTTCCCTTATACCTCTTTCTCTTCTAACTTGTATTGCTCACTGTTGGACACATAGGCCCAAGAACTGTGTTGGCCATATAGTATACACACATAAATATTAGTTGAATGAACTTTCCCTGAAGGTTGTTGGTTCTTGAATGCCCATCAAAATACCATACTCAGAATGACACGATGGAATGTCTGTTCTCCAAAACCGCTTAGCTATCGGTTAGACACGGGCAAACCCATATGCAGAAAGACATGTTGGGTACTGTTTCACAATCAGTGAAAAGTAACAAGGGCCTGAATAAAAAATGATGGGGCATGGGGATGACCATTATTACAGGTAGTAAGAAACTAGAAACATGATTTTGTGACTGATTACATGAGATTGGATGGGGAAAAAAGGTAAAGCCTAGGATACATCCTTTAGGTCTTTGGCTTGAGAAACCAAAGAGATGACAGTTTTGATATTTAAGCAAAGAACGAGGAATCTGCCGGGCCAATGGATGTTGAATTCAGTTTGAGATCTATCTGAGTGTAAAACTTTCATAATGACCCAGTGACATTGTGATTGCAGACTTTTACACTGGTATGTGAATTGGTGTCATAGGCACACCAGGAAGTCTTAGAATCTCTCCCTGGTTAAATGATGATGATAATTTAACAATTTATTACTTAACCACCTCATAATTTAGCTGACTCTTTCAGAAACAGAGTAAATGAAATGAACCTCATAATTTTTCAGTGATTTTAGAGTTGTCAAACTTCCCTCTCCCTCCATGAATGGACTCTGTACAGTATGTAAAATGCTTTCTAAATGTTTGGATATAGTTAGTAGCTTGCGTCTGTAGCGTTTTTTTGCAGGTGAACATTTTCTATTCCTCCTTGATGGTCAAATTCGCACCTTTGATTTATTAGTACCCACAAAGTTGTCCTATTTAGAAAATGCATATTTTTTTAAAGTCCGATACCAAAGCTAAAGAAAATAGCATGTACAGAAAGACTTTGAAGCTGTGAAACATCAAAAAGTCATTTTTTCTTCCTATCTGTTGCACAAAAGGCCACTCTTCTTCTATTGTAGGAAATGAAAAAAAGTAACTTATCAACATACTCAGATATACATGCTTAAAAGATATCCAGAGATAGAAACTATGACTCGGTGAACAATAACAAAAAATGTTAATATATTAGAGCTTCAAGGACTTCCTAAAACCATAATGGGAGAGATAAAACATTTTTTGAACACCTCTTTGAAGGTGATACCTGGTCTTGATGAATTCCGTGACTGCATTTTATGCTATTATTTTACTATTTTTTTCATCTCTATTTTAATTCTAGTTAGTTAACATATAGTGCAATAGTGGTTCAGGAGAATTCAGGGACTGATTCATCACTTACATGCAACACCCAGTGCTCATCACAAGTGCCCTCCTCAATACCCATCACCCATTTAGCCCATCACCCAACCACCTCCCTTCCAGCAAGCCTCAGTTGGTTCTCTATAGTTAAGAATCTCTTATGGTTTGCTTCCCTCTCTCTTCCCCCCGCCCTTCCCCTATGATCATCTGTTTTGTTTCTTAATATAAAATATCAGTCATTGATAAATTTATCAGGAAACTATAATTTTAATAATAATAAATTCTTTGAGCATGTAAAGTATTTGTCAAATGTTATAACCTAGAAAATGCCTAGTGTCAATTTTACTTTGACCAAAGATTAAATTTTAACCGTTTTCATTTTAGATGATAAAATCTTTTATTTCTGTGGTCACTTTGAGACTTCAGTCATGTATGCCACTGGATAATATTCTCCTTTTGCCAATATTACTCCCAAATTTTAGATTGCAATTTGGCAGAAATAATTTTTTACTTGACTAAAACTTGCTGTTAAGTGATATATGATAGGTATGAAAGTCTTGAGACTCTCTAAGCACTGATGAGAATGATTCATCAAATGCTAATGAGAGTTTTTAATAAATAACTCAAAGTGAGTCAGTGAGATTCACTATGATTCTCTGACACTTCATGCTGAAGTATTGAGAAAACAAAATTGTTACATCTCTCAAAATTTCAGTGGGCCCGAAAGTGGGGATTATCTCAACTCACCAATATTGTCTCAGCACGTTTTCATTTCTTCTTCACTGGAAAACACCTCAACTCCCGTAGGGTTCCAAGTAGGGCATTCAGAGTGGAAGTTTCCCTATAAAGCATAGGCCTTAGTTTCTCTAAAATTCTTCAATCTGAAGTGTAATAATCAAGCTTATATTCTACTTGCTTATTCTCAAAGTTATTACCTACACTTTGTGGACAAAAATATGCCAAAATAATTTTTTGGGAACTGAGTTTATGTTGATGATGGTGACTCAATGGTGTTGGTGGTTGGTCTATGCTGTCATAGTGCCTAGGACACTGTGAGAAAAGATTCCCTAGCTGTATCAAAGCCTCTGCTTTAAGGAGGGACTGGAAAGATAATAAAATGTCTCACAGTCATCTTCAGAGTCCATAAAATGAATGACTTCTAATCTATTCCTAGAGATAAACACATACTTGAGGTTTAATATTGATAGTAGGCTTGAAAAATAGCAGAAAACATAAATTAAGCACAGCATTCAATTAATGGTACATCAGCAAAGATCTATGAGTGTATGATGATTTCTCTGTTCCTTTGTTTTAAATGGATTTTGTGCCAGTTAAATAACTCTACTGTATCACCACAGAGATAAAAACATTGACCTTTGAACCAAATATTTTAAATATGATAAGAAAAAAGCACCCATGAGATCTTTTGTTAAAAAAAAAAAAGATTTTATTCTTGTAGAAGCTTCAAGAAATAAATTAGAGGCTAGTTTGGTCACTAAATTAAGGATAACATTCTCTGGACAGTAAATTCTACTCACAGGCATAATCCATAAAATTCTTCTAGCAGTTTGAATATTATAAATGGAATTTATAATCACTACAGCAGGCTCACCTGCCGAATGAAGATCCGTTCCAAATCATTCAAAATTATATTCTCATGTGGGAGGTGGGGAGTGGGAGCATAGAAGCAACATTTTGCTGTCTACTTGCTTTTGCTGGATGCAGAATTAACTACTGGAAAACATTCTTTAAAACCTATCTTATAGGACATAGTAGTGGAATGTTGATAACTGTGTCAATTAATGAGAATTTATAGTCAAAATAGCATTGCCATAATTCTCATTATATTTTCCATTCTAATCTATTGCTTGCCAATCTGTCTGAGTGCCATATCTGGATGTAGACAGGGGTATTTTTAGTGTATTCAGAGTTTCTGAATTCAGAATTGAATTCAGGCTGTCTAAAGATATTTCTTCTCACAAATCCTATGCTGCTGCTTCCTCCTCTTTTCGTATGCATTTGCCTACATTGAGCGCACCATTGTCGGAAACAATCAAGTACAACTGTAGCTCATAGATGACACTCAAATGAGCATTTAAAAATCTGAGGTAACTGAATGTTCGTTACCTCCAGAAATTACCAGTTGATCTGAATTTTAGGTAGGGATTGTTATCAAACATTTGAAACCCGTTCTTGTAAGTAAATGTTAGGATTCTCTGTATCCGGTGGATCTTTTTCAGGGCATTCTGGGATCAGTCAGCTTTATTTTTGAAGTCACCGAACGCCTCTTGATCTGTAATGTCTTCAAGGTCACAACATTAATTTCCACATGTGACGTGGATAGAATACGGTAGTTTTGTTGGGAAGAGTCACTAACTGGCTTATTTTAATTCCTTGGGTAAATTAGTCTCCTAGATGACGACTAATCTATTTGTGAAAAGAGCATTAAGGAATAATACTAAAAATTCAAACCCACCTACCTATTCTGCTTTTGGGCAGACTACCACTTGAGAGCAATCATGTAGCTCTGCTTTTCCAGGATGAAATTGAAGTGATTCTCTTTTTTTTGTTTACTTTCTTTTTTTTTTTTTTTAATTTAATTTACATCCAAATTAATTAGCATATAGTGCAACAATGATTTCAGGAGTAGATTCCTTAACGTGTCTTACTTACTCATTTAGCCTATCCCTCTCCCACAACCCCTCCAGTAACCCTCTGTTTGTTCTTTCTGTTTAAGAGTCTTTTATGTTTTGTCCCCTCCCTGTTTTTATATTATTTTTGCTTCCCTTATGTTCATCTGTTTTGTCTCTTAAAGTCCTCATATGAGTTGAAGTGCTTTTCTTTTAAAATAAGTGTATGTACCAGAAATTCTGCGTATAATTAAGTGATAGAATATTTCATTTCAAAGAGGAATTCTTTTCTGGTTTGTTCTAGAAAGGTCATTTGCTATGGTACATTAAAAGAACTCTAAGTTAACACTCCACTGACAAAATACAAAATAACTTTATTCATAACTTTATCTTCTCCCCTACCATTGTTGTTTCTTCAAAAATATATTATTATTTTATGCCAAAGATAGAATTTAAAGTTTTTCTGTAATTATAGTTTATTTTTAACATGGATAGAACCCCTTAATTTCATGATTACATTAAAATCCTTAGATTGACCAGCTGATGAATATCAATTCCCAAATCCTAGATATCAGAAAATCACTTAAAATAGGCAGGAATTGGGACAAATTTTGCCTGAATCTACAATCCTCTTGTCACTAGTTCTACCTCTGCAGTCCTTGAGACTTAGATAAATGGCTTCTTTGGGTAAAATATATTTACTATATAAAAGCAGAATATTTCCTTCTTGTCTTTTTCTTAAATATGTTCTTATCCTTAAATACTGTTCCTTTCTTTTAAAATTTATTTTACTTTTAAATGTAACATGAAAGACCCATGGTCTGGAATTGGTGTCTCTCTCCCGCCAAAGGGTAAGACCTATTTTGTCACATGGGCTTGCTGTAGCTTTGATGAGATAGATCTTATGACAGTTTTAAAACTTTTACTTTGCTTTTCCTAAATGTATTACTCTTACCAAATCTAGCTACTTGTTATAGTGACACAATTCAGCTACAGAATCCTATTCATTGATCTATTTCTCTGCACCAATAAGGGGAGGCTTGTTTCTTCCTCTAATATCAGTCAATCGCACTCATGCTATTTGGGATTATTCTGTTTTGTACTTATTCACAGAAAGTGTACAGTTTTAGAATCATGTTCAGGGACTTTAAGCTGACATAACATAATGATATTGAATCTTGATGGATTGGTATCATGTAAAACCTTGCATTGCAAAAAGTCTAGGCAAAATTGCAATATAAATATCATGACATTTTGATATATGAATTTATCCTCAGGGAAAACTGTTACCTGGAAAGAATTTTATTTTGGTTCCATTCTAAATGATATGCAGGAGTGGATTTAATTATTATCATTTTAATATTCTTTATATTTATACTTAATGTATACTGATATAAAATATCTCACACAAAAAAAATGGCTATTTTAAATTTACTATGTGTTAATGCATTTATAGGACTTTATTTTGGTAGTACTAGTCTGTCAAAATCTTAAATGTTTCATTGATTATGAGAAAGAGTTTTTAAAAATAAAACATTATTTGAAGTATAAAATCAAGTCTAATTTCAGCTTTAACCCTCAAATCAAAATCTTTTCCCCTTAAAATTTAGATCATGGAGAGGACTACAAGTTCTTTCTCTCTCCACATTCGTTTTTTATTTGTGGTTTGAAGTTATTTTTTTCATTAAATGAAAAAATATCAAATGTAAAACGTTTTGTATTATGCCTCCCTCAAAAAAAGTCATTCTTTTCTATTGATATTTATTGAAAAATGTATGTTACATGTTAATACATTAAAATTAGTTTATTTTAAAACATTTAGAAATTTTAAAATCAAGGGGAAAATTATGAAGTGGTTAATAAGACTATGAAAATGACATTAAAATCTCATTGTATTTTTTCTTCAAATAAGAAGTGCTAAATTCTGAACTGGCAAAAATGTGTATTATTCTTTAGTCAGCCTCTTAAATTTCCATTTCAGGAAATGAATAAATATTGTTTAGTATGTTGTACTTAAGCATATATTTCTCTAAAATTAATGCCAGGAAACCAATGTTTTATAGTCCCAGAATTAGTTTCTACAATTTACTAATCTTATGTATGGCAGTATTGTTGAATTAAGCTCAGATCTCTTTTAAAATGTGCACTTTCATTAAGAGAGAGGGGTTAATATTAATAAGAAAATCATTTGAATGCCTTTGTATTAATCACGAATTATGAATTCTTGGTCTGTTATCAAAGTGAGCTGCCGCTATTAAAAATGAATAAGAAGCATGAGAAAAAAGAATCATTGGATATATATATTATTTTAAGTAGAAGTGATTTCCATCTGAAACTGATCTTACACTGTATGTTAAATAACTGGAATTTATGTATGTATGCACATATGAATGTATGTATTTTTAAAGTTGATTTATTTATTTTGAGAGAATGTACGTGAGTGGGAGAGGGACAGAGAGAAAGGGAGAGAGAGAATCCCAAACAGGCTCCACACTGTCAGCACAGAGCTAAACCTGAGGCTTGATCTCATAGTTGGTGAGATCATGACCTGAACTGAAATTAAGAGTGAGACGCTTAACCACCTGAGATATCCAGGGGTTGAAAACTTACTGGAATTTAAAAACTTGAAAAAGGAAGGAAACAAAAAAAGAGGATTTCTCATGCCTAAATGTGTTTTTATTTATTCATTTTTAAGTTTATTTATTTTGAGGGAGGGAGGGAAGGAGAGAGAGAGAGAGAGAGAGAGAGAGAAAGAGACGGAGAGAGAGAGAGAGGGAATCCTAAGTGGCCTCCGTACCCAGTGTGGAGCCCCACAGGGGGCTCAGTATAATAACCATGAAATTATGACCTGAGCCAAAATCAAGAGTTGGACATTTAACTGACTGAGCCACCTAGGCACCCTGCCTAAATATTTTTAAACATAGAGCCTATAAGAACACAGCTATGGTAATAGTTAGCAGTTAAATCTACAGAAATGCACACTATTCAGAATCATTCTTATATCTTTGTTCTTTTCCTTTGCTGAATATATTTTAAAAATTGTGATGAAAGTGACTTTTCAGCAGAGCTAGTTCATGTATGCTGCCTAGAGAAGGAAAAAATAAATTTTTCCCAAATTTATTTGTATTAAAAAATAAAAGATCCTATAGGAGAAAGACATTAATCAAATGTCTATATATGTCTATACTCTCTATATATTCCAGGTTATTTATGCCATCAGAATAATCTCAGTTTAAAAAGTAAAAAAAGGGGCATCTGGGTGGCTCAGTCGGTTAAGCGTCGGGCTCTTGATTTCAGCTCAGCTCATGATCTCATGGCTTCATGGGTTTGAGCCCTGCATCAGGCTGTGCTCTTCACGGACGGTGCGGAGCCTGCTTGGATATTCATTCATTCATTCTCTCTCTCCCTCTCTCTCTCTCTCTCTCTCTCTCTCTCTCTCTCTCTCATTCTGCCCCTCCCCTGCTCGTGCTCTTTCTCTAAGCTTCTTTCTCTCTCTCAAAATAAATAAACTTAAAAAAACAAACAAAAAAAAAAGTAAAGGGAAAGTCATTAAGTAGAGATTTAGAAAATGTGTTTTGGGCCTGGAAAGAGAATTTCTGAGCCTATGAAAGCCTACACAGTAATAAAGCAACTTAAATTCAAGAGGTTCTATGTGCAAGCAGTTCTTATTCTCTTTATTGACAGTGTGTGATAATTTGAGAGGGTAGGCACAATTTAAACTAATAGGTAAAAATTGTTCTATCTTTGATTAGCTTTGTTTTCAAATTAATTAAAATAATCCAGAGTTATTTTGATAATAAGACACTTAAACACACTTGCTATCTAGTCACATAGCTTAGTGGGAAAAGAATAAGATAAATGACAAGTTTTCTGTTGTCTCTAGGACATAGCCTATAATCTGTAGAAGCTTGTTAGGCTGTTACTCCAACAAATGTCATTGATCCTTTGTATCTCACTGGAAAGGGGTCTCTATAACAGTTACCTATCTTTGAACACTTTAAAAGCACTATAGTTTTAGGAGGCTATATTAAACAAATAGTTTTATATTATAACTGTATATATTTAAAACCAATTGTTTCCTGGATACAGTGACCCTAATGATTTCATTATTATGTATTCCTTAACATTATAAGTCGCATAGTTTAAATTTGTCCTTTTTTTCCCTGCAGTATCTATTTTAATTCCCTTTATAAGTAGAATTTATGAGCTATTAAGGATCTTAATAAAATGTGAATAAATTAGAGAAACATGGGGGGGGAATATTTAATCTACAGGGGCATTAATAAGAAATTAAGACTGTTTTATAAGATTACCAAGTAAATTATAGCACTAATTTTATAATAAAATATAGAATAAAAACTAAGTCTGCTTCTCCCCCCAGCTTTATTGAGATATAATCGACATATAACATGATATAGGTTGGAGGTATACAACATGATTATTTGATACACTTACATTGCAAAATCATTACCACAATATGGTTATTTAATAGATCCGTCAACCTCACATAATTGCAATTTGTGTGTGTGTGTGGTAAGATCATTTAAGATCTACTCTCTTTGCATTCCAAGTATATATAACAGTATTGTTAACTATAGTCACCTTGCTGTATATTAGATCCCCAGAGCTTATGCATCTTCTCATTGGAAGTTTGTACTCATTGGCCAACATCTCCCCACTTCCCCCAACCCCCAGACCCTGGCAAGCACCATTCTACTCTGTTTCTGAGTTCATGAACGTGCTTTTAAGAATGTATATTTGCGTTAAAGGGAGAGTTTTCAAAAAAAAAATTTTTTTTTCGAGTCCACACAATACACAATAAATGTGTACATGGCAACTCTGTTGTTTGCATAGCAAAGTAAATGCTTTGATTAAAGGAATGATTGTAAGACATTATTGAACACTCAAGTATTAAGAAAATAACACAAGTTGAAACTATTCTGGTCTGTAGACAGTGTGTTTTTCAACGTATTTTTTTCACCTTAGTGATTTCATCAACTTCAGTACAATTCATTACTCTGCATGTACCAATTACATTAGGCTAATTAAATAAGCAGGTATTACACACTGTTCGTGATTCTGGTTCAGTTGAGGATCAGTTCCAAGATCTTTTTTCTTTTTAATGGCAACCAAACAGAAAAGTCTTTCTTGTCAAATAGTAGTTTCTTTGCTGTTTATCTGTTTTAATGAGTTTGATTTCATACAGTGTTATCCATCAGGGTAGTTTTGGTTTTGTTGCAGTAATAAAGTGTTTCAGGATCTCATAGTCTTACCAAGGTAAATTTCTTTGTTGCTAATACTCCAAGTTGAATAAGTGACCTCAGGGAGTCCCTACTTCCAGGTACAGGCTGAAGAGAGCTCTGTGTTAAAATGCCATCCCTAAATAACCAAGATAGGGAACAAGAAAGTGGGTAAAATGTGCTTTGGTTCTTAACACTTGTGCACAGAAGTTAGATATTTTGCTCCTACTCACATGTTGGCCAAGGCAAATCACATGACTAAAAATAAACTCCATGGGATGGGGGGAGCATGAAGTATAATTCCACCATAAATCTCTAAGAAAGCCAAAAATATTTGATGAACAGCACTGGTAGATTTCATAATTGTAACAGAAAAAAATACGGGGAGTAAGATACTTAAAATGAATTGAGAATGTCTCCAATTATGTGATAAACGTGTTGAGGTTTGACACTCAGTGCTATCTCAGTGTCACTGCCACAGAGCAGAGAATTTAAACATGAGACCCTCGAGATAGAGCTTGGATGTTGATAATTTTGTAACATTATCATAAGGTTCCAAATGTACAACCCAGGATAGAAGACCATAGTTGTAAAAATATTTCTTTGTAACACATTTGTCTTAGTCTAATGCATTCATTTAAGTAACGATTATATGCTTGCTATGTGATGGCATAATCCTGATGTTAAGTTGTTTATAAACCGAGGTTTTACAGGTGATGAATCCATGTTTCAGATACAATGCTAAGTCTCAGGTAGAGTTTATTTACTGAGCTGTGGGATCAGAGTATAGTAATCATTTTATTTTCAAAAGATTTAACATTAGGAAGACATTAGACATTATTACACTATGTTGCTTAATATTTAGTATTTAATAAACAAGATTTAACACTAAAACTCAACTGTGCAACTAATTCTTTGATAGTAAGTGCAAGTTTAACTGAAGCTTCCTTTCAACAATGTAATGCATTCTAAATTACAAAATACTTAATACAATCTTTATTTCTCCTTGTTTATCTACACAAGATAATAAAAGTGTCTTTTGGACAATTTCTTATGATCTGTGACTTGCATTTTTTATATTTCATGAGGTGCCAGGTCAATCTTAACATCATTAGACTTTTTGAAATATTGCCTATATTTTAGATCTGGCCTTTGAAGTTGTCAAGCTAAATTTACCTTAATTAAGTTAAAAAGTTCTAATTACAAATTCTGGTTGTTAAATGAGCCAATTTCAAGTTCCTGCTTTGGCCCCAAATTGTCATTATATCAGTGTGGAAATGGTTCCATTTTTCATTACTGGCATCCAAGACACCTATCAAAAAAAATAATTGGACTGAGCAATGGTGTGACACTTTGGAAGATCATATTTTTAACTAATAATGTATAGATTCAAAAGAATGTTAAACAGTTATTTTTTTTAGCTTTCCCAACTCTATCCCCACACTAATTGAAAAAATCACTAATCACCTAGTCTGTGCTCTTTTTCTTGAAACAGAAACTTTGTTTTTTGAAAAGAAACACTTAGCTGAACACTTTACTTTTGATTATTATATTATAAATTAAGTTCCTTAAAAATTCACCTTCAAACACCTATTTTGGAACTCAGTTTCAGTAGTTGAATTTTTCTATCAAAATTAAATAGAATTTTAGAATTGTTAGATAAAAATCACTAAAGTAGATTCTAGGTGTCAAAAGAGTCCCAAAGATCCATTACTGCCTTCAAATGATTGAAAATTTGTGTCAAATATTGATTCCATTAGGAAGGTAAATGAAGTATAAATTATAAGTAATAACCCAAGAAATATAAAAATTATTTCAAATGTTTTCAAAGGTTTAAGCAGTTTTTAAAAACTAAATGAAAACTATTCTATTTATTTTGCAAGTATGTTGTTTTAAAAAAGTCATAAAGCACTTAAAATTTTAAAAATAATTTTTAGGAACCAGTTCCCTAATAAGTAACAAATCAATTTTGGACTCTCAAAATGGGTTCTTAAGTTTGTCATTTAGACAGATATTTACCACACTAACTTACATCCAATGAACACTGGAAACCCCTTGGGAAATTAACATTGACTTAGTAAGAAAAAATAGTGGTTATTACAAAAACTAGGGTTACAGAATCTGGTTACTTGAGTGTGGTTTTTGGTAAAATATCAAGATACTCAACCTCTCAATACCCTTACCAGTGAATTTTAGGCAACATTGCAAATATTTGAGGATTGTTAGAAAGTGTCGTTAGACAATGTATGAATATTTTTTTAACATAGTGCATGCCAATGAGTAAATGAAATGTACATTTTTTATTGTTATTATCATTAATTTTACCAATCTATCACTTTTTTCATTGTCATAGAAAACTATTTCTTCAAGAGGAGGGATTTTTTTTTTTTAATGCTTATTTATTTTTGAGAGAGAGAGGCAGAGTGCAAACAGGGCAGGGTCAGAGAGAGGAGACACGGAATCCTAAGCAGGTTTTGAGCTGTCAGCACAGTAGGGCTGGAACTCAAGAACAGGAGATCATGAACTGAGCTGAGGTCAGGTGCTTAACCGACTGAGCCACCCAGGTGCCCCCAAGAGGAGGGAGTTTTAAAATTATGTTCAAGGAAATAAACATTATATTTTTATTTTTATTTATTTTTTTGTGATTTTTTAAATGAAGTTTATTGTCAAATTGGTTTCCATACAACACCCAGTGCTCATCCCAAAAGGTGCCCTCCTCAATACCCATCACCCACCCTCCCCTCCCTCCCACCCACCCCCCATCAACCCTCAGTTTGTTCTCAGATTTTAAGAGTCTCTTATGCTTTGGCTCTCTTCCACTCTAACCTCTTTTTTTTTTCTTCCCCTCCCCCATGGGTTTCTAAACATTATATTTTTAAAGTGACATATGGTAAGGGAAATAAATTATTCCATAAAATTAAAATATTGCCAGTTTAGACACAGAAAATAATAACACCTAAAGAATGATCTAACTAATATTTCTGGTTGTAATGACTTAAAAAGAATGCTCTTTTTGGATAGTGAGAGACTTTTTGAAAACATTGAGAAAGCTAATAAAGAGTAGTTTAAGCTTATTTTACGTTAATTTTTATAGCGCACAAATTATTCCTTCAAAATCATGAAAATCTATTCTCATATTTTAAGCAGTGGCAAGAGTTTGGACAACTTTTATAGCCTTATTTGACCTGTGTGCCTTATCTGCAACTAGGGCCAATGTCAGTTCCTATGCCACAGGATTATTTTGACAATGAGATAAGCCATGTTATAAACCAGTAGTACTTTGTCTGGCTCACAATGAAAATGCAATAAATTACTATCCTGATAATTACAGCTATTCAGTGAAAACGCTTCTTTTTAACTTTTTAATTTCACACTTACTTTTTCCTTCATAAAGGGAATGGTTTAAAATGTTTTACAGAATGTTTCAATTACTCCTAACAATCAATCACATGAATTCAGGTGGGTAAGTTCCATTTGAGCAAGCTTACTTCTATTGAGATTTGAAAAGTGTATGTGACCTGTAAGTGTTATCAGAAACAGTAACACTATTTGACAAATGACCTAATCACTCAACTCTAGATCAACACATTTTTCTTGTTATAATAAAATGTCTCTCCCAAGAGTGCATATGGATTTAAACTTCCCTGAATTTTTATAAATTTTTAGCTACTTAATAATATAGCTTTGTCCTGAAAAACTGAAATGTTCCACAAGGTAAATGCTCACCCTATTTTGCTGCATGCCATACAAAAGTCACTTTCAAGGTTCAGAGAATAACTATTCTTTGGCTCCTTTGTGACAATTGTCAGTTTTTGAAAATGCACAAACCTTCCTTCTCATTGAAAGGAAACAGAACATTCAATACCAGAGGTCACTCAACATTAGGAGTCTATTTAAAAACACAGCCATATTTCCCCTGGTATCTGTCATTGTGCCAGCTTAGGAGAAGAGCTATGCAGTACTACGACTTAAAATGTCCCCAAATTTCATTAAAATAGACATAACGTAGCTTTTGACAAAGGTGTGATTTTTGTCTAACTTTTTTAACTCAAGTTCGTAAAAATGCCATTTTACTGTCTTAAGTGATCACTTCTAATAAGAACAGACCCTTGCATTTGCTCATGATTCTCTCTCATTAGTTTATTCTTCTCTAAATCTCCCTCTTAAAATTTACCTCCTTTGCTAGGTATTGTGTTTGTTTAAATTCCTGTAATTTTGGTACAGCTCCAGTATTACCCCGAGTAAGCTACAAGCTTGTGGCATGCTACATGTAATGTGTAATTGTGCATGTCTGAAATATCCTGATGTAAAATATTAAGAATATCTCCCTTTATGCACAAAGTTCAAAATTATGCCAGTCTCTTGAAAATGTTTTAAACTATAATGCATGTAATGTGTTCAAAGCTATGGACTAAGCGACTTTTATACTGCATTTAAACTATTGACAAATGGCAACCCCATTTTAGCTAGTAAAGAATATCAACAGCAATGTGTGAACCAAGCTGTTATTTAACATGGTGCTAATAGTTTAACATGCATTACAATTATAATTTAAACTAATTTAATATGGTGTCAGATTGACTTCCAATTTTTTTAAGTAAGTGGGAGGGTTAGTGTTAATACTTGGAAATCTAAACTTCAAGATACAGTAACATGTAATTAAATGTTACAAAAAAGCCTAAAAAATTCCATGCTGTGCTGCTAAATTAGGAGAGAAGACTCATATATTTTGATGGAAAACTGAGAAATAAAAAGTAACATGAATGTGCTTATAAAATATGATGTGGAAGGGCAAATAGGAAATTATATTCGCCATGTAGTTGTAAGATAGACATTGCTATATTGTGTCACTAAGCCAATGTATTGTATGTGCCAAGGCACAAGATACACATAATTTAAGGGGAGGTGACAATAAAATGAAACATTTTAGATCAGGGTGTTTGTAGTGCTTTAAAAGTGTTTGGAGGGGCGCCTGGGTGGCTCAGTTGGTTAAGCCTCTGACTTTGGCTCAGGTCATGATCTCACGGTTTGTGAGTTCGAGCCCCGCGTCGGGCTCTGTGCTGACAGCTCAGAGCCTGGAGCCTGCTTCGGATTCTGTGTCTCGCTCTCTCTCTGTCCCTCCCCTGCTCACGCTCTGTCTCTCTCTGTCTCAAAAATAAAAAAACACTAAAAAAAAAAAAAAAATTAAAAGTGTTTGGAAAGGCGTAATCATGCCACAGTGAATGCATCCTCCCCATTCTACATTTATCCTTGAGGAAATATTAGGGCTGAATTGCAATGTAAGATTTTCAGACCATCTCCTGCATATTTGTTTACGGATTTGCCTACCCTTGCTAGAAGAACCTCCATGAATTCGGAGAGCATATATTATTCACCTTTATTTTACTGGCACCAAGAATAGCACCCTCAGATAGTTAGCACTCAACAATGAATGTGTAAATGAAAAAATGAAGTCTGTAAATGTCTGCCTTATAAGTAGCCAGAGCCGTAACAACAACCACACCTGTTTACTTAATATTTATGTGTATTGTTCTATAACAGAATAAATACCTAAAAAATAAAAATCACACTAATGATCATAATATTATTATATTGAACTATCTAACTTTAAGGGTAGGAATGGTTAAATAAGTTATTGTTCCACAAGATGAAATCCCATGTTGGTATTAAAAGCGGTAACTATGGGAAAATTGCCAATAATACGAAAATTATTTGTTACCAAATGAAAGGCAAAAAAATAAAGTTGGCACTGGTGCCTAGTTATGTAACCATTATAGCTTTTTTAAAATGAGTACAATATTA
This sequence comes from Panthera onca, assembly GCF_046562875.1. Lineage (NCBI taxonomy): Eukaryota > Metazoa > Chordata > Mammalia > Carnivora > Felidae > Panthera > Panthera onca. The sequence goes on from NC_138339.1 coordinate 202,458,067, forward strand.
CTAAAATGTTTTTAGGTACTAAATTTGTTCAATGCTGGAAATTCAATGCTGGAACATTCTGTTACTGATTTTCTTTGTGAGGCATCCAGTTAAGTTTTGATCGAAAGCTAAGTTTTTGTGTTGTGTTCATTGGGACAGAGAGATCAAAGCAATAGCAATTATAGTGACGAAAATTCGCTCATATTGCCTGGGACCTGAAGTTGGCAATGATGACTTCAATAATAGATACTTTTGAAATATTATAGGATAGAAAAAGAGATGGTCTTAATGAACTCTACTTAGTCTGTAGAAGACTAATAATAATTACAATGGTGATTAAAAATCCTCATCTAATGGTTCATGATCAGTTTGCACTTAGGGGTTTTTATGTCTACAGCCATTTGTTTTTAAATTTAGCTTTTAAAAATAACTAGCTGGTTCTTTGGGTTCTTAACGAACAGTATACCACAAATGAGTGAAGAAGTTTAACAAAAATTACAAAAAAAAAATTCTAAAGCCCAGACCACGTTTTCATAAAAGCAATCAAAAGAGCACCGTCAAATCAATGTTAATAATTTGCATCTCGCAGATCAAGCAGCTGAGCTGTAGAGAATCTCAATTCCCTCCATCTGATCTATATTTTTCTCTACCATGTCAGTATAGACTGAATAAAACATTCATATGGTATTTTATTTTTTAAAGAAATGTTTTTAAAATGTTTAATTTTTTAATTTTAATTTTAATTTTTTTTTTCTTCTGTGTGTGTGAAACATTACCCTGGGCGCCGAAGCCAATAAGGGGAGAGTAGGATTTTTACAGTGTTTTGGCTCTGGAGACAGTGAAAAGGGGCTATTTGATCTGATGTGAGGAGGACCTGAGTTTCTTCACGTGGGTGATTGTGAAGATTATAATTGTAAAATGCTTCAAATATCAAACATATCAAAATAACTGGTATTGTATTTTTGTAATGGGGGAAAGAGGTAAGTTTACTCAAATATATGAAACTGCTAGAGCAGGAGTGTATTAGGCGATAATAAAAGTATCTTGGGTCGAGTTACACAGTCTTGTGTGGGTTTTACAATATCAGCATAGCAGATTTCTCATTTTAGTGGTGTGCCTTTGATCGATAATATGTACTAAAAGTGTGAAACCACATCTTGAGTAGCTCAGTAGGACTAGACGAAGGTATGGATAGTCAGGTGACTCTGACTAGAGCAGTCACGCACCTATTAATCTTCTCTGCGTGTGTCACGGCTTAAAAAAAAAATCTATTCTTGGAGAAGTGACTTAGTAGCAGAAGTCTGGTGTGAAGTTTTCAAGGATTTGTCTCAAAGGTACACAACGGCAGGGGCATTTGTGGAAAGGCGTTCAAAAGATTATAAAGAAACGAAACTTCAGTGATGACATTACAAACTGAAGTTCTATATGATGTTTATAGCCTTATACGAGAGCACAATAACATGATGGTATGGAGATGTTTAAATGCAGTGGGACACTTTAAATTCCACTCAAGTGACAGTACAGGCTACTAGTGAAATATCCTTTGGCTCTCAAGTCTAATAGGTTTTATTTTCCAGTTTGTTAGATTCTCTACTTATATAATTTCTACCAAAGACGATGCATGTAAGCGCAAAAAAACTTTATAAATTTGCATATATAACATTGAAACTTTTTTACCATAATCTGAAGGTCTTCGATTATTACTCACCATTATATGAATAATTTAGTAGTTATGAATGGAGACATAATCCCATAAACATTGCTTTCATCCATTTCTTCATGAATGAGAAAGATTTCTTCACTGAAATCTTTCCCTTAAGATTATTTATTCCTTTAAAGTTTAAATTGATTTTCCTTACTGCTGCATTGCCATTTGCATAAAAGAGGTCAAAATATACCTCTACAAAAGACTGCATAACCTGACTAATACGGACATGCAGTGCTTCGTGGTATATTTTCTGAATCTTCTGTTGGATGTGTTCAGAGAATAGTACAAAATCAATTATCCATATCTTACACGTTAGCTTTTAAATTTATTTTGGAATAATGAGGGAAGTAATCCTAGAAACCAAGTAACTAATGTATGCTGTCTCCTCTTCTAATCCTACAGCATAAAGCAATGCTGGATATTCATTGTAAAAATGTATTTTTTTTTCAGGTTAGAGTTTAAATTTATCTCCATTAGAGAATTGTCATATTCATCTGGGTCAAAGAGTCAGCTGGGTCAAAGAGTCAACTTCCCTCTTTTTCTTTCTTGCCTAGCTATCCCTATTATATTTACTTTCTGTCCTATATTTTCCAACAATTTCTTAACTGAATCTTTGCAGCAATTTCTGGATCTTACTCTGAGTTGGACTCTGAGACTATTTCTTTATACAACAACCATAAAAAAAATCCTTCAGGGGATTCTGTTTTTGTGCATTGACTTCATGTGTCTAAATCATTTGAGATGTAGCTTCATGATAAATCTCAACACTCCCACTCTCTAATTATTCTCTTTCTGATTTAATCTTCTCTTGGCAGCTACATGTATCAGTACCCTTCCATCCTGTTGGTATTTTCTTTTGTCCAATTATTCTCAATCAATGTTTAACTTCAGACAGCATTAATAAATGTTGATAAGACAAGAATTGCCCCTTTAAAATAAATATTTTAGAGCTTTCCAAATACACTTGGCAAATTCTGGCGAGTATGTATTTGGATGCCCACAAAGACCACATACAGTACATGTGTGGAGTTTATTATCAAAACTGAAATTTGCACGCTGCGAGTACACTGCCTTTCCCCATAAATACCTCAGCAAAGGATCTTTTGGCAAGAAGTATCTCCCTGTATGATGTTGCCAAACTAAAACTACTTGATACAGACTGCTGTGAAGTTATTGTTCACAGTTTTCCACCAGACTTCTTCAAATGCATGTTTTGTTACAAGCTATATGTGATTATGGAATCCTGCCAAAGCCCAAATCCCATACTAAAAGACATTTAATGATCAACATTTTAAATTAATTCTTCAAAACTCTAATATCCAAGTAAATCTTGACACAAATTTGACTTGTTTTCTCTTCATACTTCACTGAAACCTTCACATGAGTTTGAATTATCCAAAATATTCTGAGATTAGCATTTTAGGTTGCTGTACTCATGTTTTATCTAAAAATGAACAAAACCTCCTAACATATAGTTTAGTCTAGACCAGATGAGGAATTAAAGTTTTATCATTCTTTCATTGGATCTTACTTTCGGGTGAAGTAATGGACCAATGCCCACTAAATTGTCAGCTTTATTCTCTTTGATTAAATTTGCACAACTGTGTACTAAAATCCAACTGTTGCAGAACACTGAACTTAAGTAATCTTTTACTTTTCAGGCACAGATCATTTTAAGAAAAAAATAAAACCAGAATACCAGTTCTGGGATTGATAAGGTTTTTTCTTTATCCCTCATGAATACCTCGGATTAACTGTTACGTAACTGACATTGTTTACTGGCACAAACTAATGATTTCACTAAGCTTTGTTGTTAATTTTTATTGCCTAAACTGGGAGCAACAGGTGTTTGTGTGTGTGTGTGTGCGTGTGTGTGTATGTGTGTACACATGAACACCAGAAAGACAATTTCAAATACATATTAAATCTGTTTGCTAATACCTTCATATCAAATATGTAATCATTGCATTGTTGAAGTATTGAGTGATTCTAAAATGCACTTATATCCTTAGGTAGTTGTGGTGATTCAAAAAGATCTTTTATGTACTTAAGACAATATTTAACTTATACAAAGTACTCTGTTAGCTCTTTTTAAATCACTCATATATATATATTCATAGAAATATATATTCATAGAAATATATATATTCATAGAAATATATATATATTCATAGAAATGATTTTATTTATTCATGAATTATTTATGGCATTAAATGATTTATGGCATTAGATTGGATTATCACATGCTGCTTTCTTCTTTCGATAAGCCATATGCACAATACCTATCTAGACTCTTACTGGTGTTAGGACCTAAAGTATACATTGCTATTTCCTCCCAAACCATCTTCTCTTGGGAATAACTTCAATTTTCTTTCAGGTAGCCACACAGTTCCCATGTGCTCTGGGGAAAGAAAACTCCAATTCTTACTCTAGAGTTGGCTAACAGGTTGAAAATCACTTTCACTGCCTTAGATTCAGGGAGATGCTATGTAAGAAAATAGGATATTTTTACCTTTACCTCAGATTTGTTATGGCTTCATACCTTGGTATCTCTCACATAAAATATAGACTCAATTTTTTTGTCTACCTAACAAAAATAAAACATCAGTATTGATAACAAATAGAAATAGGAGCATAGGCAATTAAAAAATGGCAATGTTTTTATCCAGGTTCATCTTCTATTCCAGTAATAATTGAATATACTGACTATAAGTCTATGTCATTATATAGACTCATGTTAGTCATTTTGGATTTTATAATGCATAGAAATCTGGTTCAGAGTTAGAAAAGAATGCCGTCCCAGTTATTTATGTTTCATATAATGCAATGATCAAGCTAACATATCAAAACTTTATTTAAGCTAAATGCCTGAGGTCAATATTTCATTGACATCATAGAGGTATGAAAATGTCTCAGAAATGCTCTTTCTCTTGCATTCTCTCTGAAAGAAAAGGAGAAAAGGGCTAATATAATGAATTATTCTTCCATATGCTACAATCAACCAAAATGTGTTAATGTGCATGGGAATAAAACCAAACATAGGCATTGTAGACATTAGTAAATAATTTCATGAATTTATTCTCTCACTTTCATGGGAAATAAAATTCCTATAATTTAAATGTAAATTCAACAAATTATGAAATGAATGAGAAAGACCCAACTGAGCAAATCTTTGCTTTTGCTATTTTGAGAAAGATTATTTTACATTATGGGTGAGAAGAAATAGCCTTCACTAATAGCCTCTATGTGCATGAATGTGCCTACTTGAATTGAGTTTTGCTATTTTTTGCATATTAATGTTGTACATTCAAATACAAATTATAACTTCGTAAAGAGCCACATGCTAGAATGCTTGAAAGTGAAATTATGATTAAAACATTTCATTACATAAAGTGATTTATAAGTGTAATACAATTAATAAATCGTTTAAAATAATTTATAAAGTTATAAATTAGCAATACATTAACCATTCATATTTCATATTCATATGTTCTTAAAGAAGCTCAAGTGCTCATATTTATATTAATAAAACATGCGGATCTATTGAAAGGTGGTCAGCCATATTTTACAATTTTAAGTGACAAGGTTCCTATGTTCAATTTCAATATTATGTTTTCTTTTTCAGTGATGTTTAGTGGTAAAAATATATATGCTTGATTGTATCCATGAATCATTATCAGTGATATTAACATTATTAACAAAAATCTACAAAAAAATAATCTTTTCTTGAATATTTAGTCAGACATTATATATTTACATTCATCACTTTTTTTAACTTTTAGACATCTATGAAGTAGTTACTATTTTTTTAATCACCTTACCGCACACGAGGGAAATAAGACATGGAAAAGATTAGTAGCTTGACTGCAATCATCCATATATAGCAAAAGCTCTTTCTTTTGGCCCAGACTCCAGACACCATTATAATATCTGAAATTATACATATATTTTTCCTTAAGTTTATCACTTATAAAATTAAAAATTGAGTAGGTACAGAGAACTTCTTAAGGTAAATACTCAAAAACACTTCTTGAAGATCCAACTAAACTGTTTAGGTTTATATCCATGCTTACTTTTAGAAAGTATGCTTACAATCACTCCTATTTTATGTAAGTATTCAATAAGTATAAAACTGATAAAAGAGGAAGATAACAGATTTGAAAAAAAATAAGTTAATTCTACAGCTTCCAACTCCACATCAGATTTTAGTACTTTACAGAGCTGTTGAAGACTGCCTTTCCATCTTAAGCCATTATTTCCAAGACGATGTGTACAGATTTATAATAAATATTCACCTCGTGCTGGAGTTGTTAACATGCCAGATCTCTAAAATAAACTAACTTGTTTTGTCTTTCTGAATAAATTGACTTTTAAAAGATATTCACTGTGATAATGTAAGAATTTTACACTTACTCTGTCTTCTTTAATTACATTTTTAAAAATACAAAGTAGCTGCATATTTCACGAGAGGAATAAATTTCAACAAATTTATAGTTCTGAATTAATAAATATTGCCATAGTTATCTAGTGAGAAGGAAAGAGAAGTACAGAATGAAAGGTACCAAAAATGCAGGGGTAAATCTAAAAATTATGGTGATATACTAAAAATGCAGTAATAGACCTTTGTCTTTTTATGCATTCCTTTATTTCACAAATGTGTAGTGAATGCATACTGATCGCTCATTACTAACTTAGTTGTGAAAGATTAGTTTAACAAGTTTCTTGGCCTCAACTCACAATTAAACAGAGAAAGCAAGTAACACAAACAGTTATTTGGAATCCACTGTGTTAAACTATGGAACGTGACAAAAATGAACACATGAGAAAAAAGAAGGGATCATTAACTCCAAATGAGGTGTGTGTGAAAGTAGGTTTTGTGTAAATTTGGGGGAAAGAAAAGTAAGGGTATCAGAGAACTCTTTCTCAGAACAGAGTTGCCCATTATAGGTTTTGTAATGATGATCAAAGCCTCTCAACATGGCTTTCCAATCTTGTATCAATGAGCTGGGCAAAGTTATAGGCTTGAAACAAATATGTTAAGGCTACAACAGACATAATAAAGGGTTAATACAATAAGGAAAATAAAGTACAACCAACACTTATAAACCTAGTGAGGGGGGTAATGTACATATGATAGTTGGTACACAGGGGGAACTTAAAACATTCACTTCTTACTCGCTATTTGCAAACTGAAAGCTTAGCAATTTAATACCTAAAATGATTCTTTTTTTCTAGGAAATCTTTAGACCAGGCATGCAAGCCCTTTGCAATACTGTGGCAATTCCCAGGGTTCTATTCTTAGAAACATAGAAAAGATAAAGCTACAGAAGATTCTAGTCCTAGACATTGTTACTATGATTTTTATTTAAGGCATTTTGTTGGTGAACTCAGTTATCACAATAAAAAATGTCTTAATAAAATCTTTCCTGAAAATATAATTTAAAATACTGAAATAGAAATTGAAGTGATTACTTTTCTACTTGCTCAAAAAATTTAAAGTGTTAAAAAAAATAGCAGTTTAACATGGAGTCTAACCTTGGCTATTTTTTTTTTCTTTTAAGGAAAAAAAGACAACACAGTTTTTTCTAAACCTGTCTCCCACGCACATTTTATTTTTATAGTGACAGTTAAACTGCGCTTCTCATAACCTTCATCCAAATAAGTTTCCTTTTTTTCCTTCTTTCACACCTCCCACTGATAAATAAGTACAGCCTTCCACAAGGGTTTAATAAGATAATTAGGCTCTGTTTCACTGGGCACCACAGCCATTTGAGCACTCTTATCACCAGAATGCACTATTAAAGATTCTGTCAGAATGGATTAAGTATTGCATTGCTTTTCCAAAAGTACATTCTTGCTTGCTTGGAGGAGTAAATGGAGGCCGATTCATGAAATTAGAAAAGGGGTCTCTGCACACAGGCTGCTCTTTATGATATTTCAGATGTTTTTGGTACTGCTTTGTTATTGATAATTCAAATGAAACGTACTTCTATCTTTGCCTTTCCGAAGAATCTCACTGCTATTACAGAATCTTTCCAGTTGCTCCGCATTGTTATTATTAGATTGTATCTGCTTCAGTGCATTTTATTTACAACCATCTAATCATATTAGAAAATGAGCATAGTGAAGCTTACATAAATGCTGAAAATAAAACATGAAACCTTTACAACAGACTGACCCTGCAGCATGTTTAACAACCCCCCCCCACACACAAAGAGAACATAATACAGTTTATGATCAATGAGAAATGCTCTTAAGCAAATAATTGTATCCTCCACCGAAAGCTGTTAATGTTTTAAAACTGAAAATCCCTATATAAAAATAATTTAAACTTCTTCCCAGGAAATAATTTTCTTTCACAAATCACTGTTGCAAATACTGCAAAACTGTGCGTTGGACTTGAAAAGTTACATTCGTCCTTTCTTCCACTTATTTAATGTACTGCTCAAAAGCAAACTTTAATACAAGGCTGTTAGTAAGAAGTTACCTACTGTCCTGTGAAATTTCTGAAGTATGAGTGTCTCAAACAATATATTTTTTGCGCATCATATATTGTCCATAATAAGGTTTTCACTCCAAAAGTCATTTTTTTTTTGTCCTGCTGGCTAATATGTACAAAAGGGTTTACTTTTGAACTGTTTATGTTGCTTTATACTGCACCTACATTTTGTGGATTTTTAAACCGTTAAATGAGAAGAAAAATCTTTCAAATTTTGTTTTCTAATGAAGTTTTAGCCTTAAGAAATTAACATGAACTAGAACAAATAGCTTCAAGATAAAGTGAAAAACATTAAATAGCATCTATTTGAAATTATGATAATGAATTCACAAATTCAACAGTATAAAAATGGCCACATAGCTCCGTGCATACACTTTGGGTCCTGTCATGTTTTTCTGATAATGGGCTTTTCCTGTCTCCAAAGAATCTGTTCCCTACAGAGCTTTGAACTAGTGACTCCTATCTGTAGAAGCAGCAGCTCTTTTGTGTATGTTTCTAATTCAATATCACAATGGACTCCTTTTCTGGCATCTTGGAAGAGCAATTGATTAAAGGCAACTATCATGATTTATTCAACAATTGAGTATTGAGTCTGGAGCACTGCAGAAAGTACTACGAACGAAACAAAGATGTGCTTTTGTCCTCCATGAGTTTATAATCTAATGGTAGTATATAAAAGTTACTAAACAAAGCATCAAATGCTAGGTGCTGTATGAGTATCACCAATAATAAGGGACATACATTTTAGAGGAAAGAGCAAAGTAAACTGTGATGATTGGAAAGAATGTTCAGGATATTGTACCACGGACCTGAAATATAAATGATAAATGGATTTTTTTGTGGGTAAGTGTTACAAAAGGGAGACAGCATTAAATTTGGAGATAATAATATAGTTGCTTTGACTTAAATAATTGATAACTTGGCAGGTGATAGGATTCTCAAAAACAGAATCCTATAACAGAAAGGTACTTGTGCCTTTAGAAAACAAGATATTGAATTCTAGATGTCTCACATGACCTTGTAACGCTAGTTGGTACTTAGTACTCTATTTAGTAAACTCTGGAGGTCCTGCCTAACATGATTAAGACCATTTCTGATATACTGCCTCCAGGCTAACAGATAAAATCACTATGTTTTATGATTTAGCTTTAACACCTGTTAGTCAAATAATCATTGTATGTTAATGACTTACATTTTTGTCTGCTTCTCCAGGGCAGTCTCAAAATGGATTCATTTTCTGGAAATCTCTATAGACTGCAGCAAATGAAAAGAGATAAAATTCGTTATTAAAGAAATAAGTGCTGAGTGCGAAGTGTTGTTTTGGTCAGGGAGCTCTGGAATTAGGTTATCTGGATACAGATCTAAATGCACTTCTTAGTAACTGTTTAACCTTAACACCAGTCCAGATCTTAGACTCAGTTTCTAGGAAATCATGAAACCATCAGTCAAGAGAATAAATTTTTGAAGGTTTTTTTTTTTAAGTTGTTTTAGATGTTATGGATCCATATAAATTCTAGAATATACTTGACCATTTTAATTAAAAAAATCATCCTATGACTATAGAATTTCGTTGAATCCATGAGTCGATTTTTTGAAAATTGAGAACTAAGAACATTGAGTATCCTGATTCATGAAGATGATTTATTTCTTCACTTATTTAATCTTTACTTTTAAAACTGATCAGTGTTTAATAGTTTTCAATATACAAATTTGTGACATAGTTTTACAAATTTATCTAAAACTTTGTACTTCTGATACTGTAAAAATAGTATTTTTTAAAAAATCCTAATATCTAGTGTTGCTAGCACATAGAAATACAATTATTTTTAATATAGTTTGTAACCTGAAATATTAGTAACTTCATTTATTAGATACAGTATTTTTTTGTATATGCCAGATAATTTTCTACATAGACAATCGTTATCAGTGGATATACACAGTTTTACTTCTTCCATATGTAGATGAATTTTGTTTAATTTTTGCATTGTTGCAATTATAAGAATCGTCAGTATAATGCTTAATAGAAGTGGTGGGACAAACATTCTTATCATGTTTATAATCTTAGTGAGAAAGTGTCAGACATTAACTATGAAATAAGATGTTACGGACAGATTTTTTTGTAGATTTTTAAAATCAAGCTAAGGAAGTTCCCTCCATAATAAACTGATATTTGCTTATTATTATTGATAAGAATCAGGAATATATGTTAGATTTTATGAAATACTTTTAATGAATCTCCTGGTTGCCATATAGCTTTTCTTTTTTATACTTTTAATACAGTGAAGACATTGATTTTCTACAATTAAATGAACATTCCATTCTTGGGATAAACTTGATCATAATGTATTACCATTTTTTATATAATTGTTGGATTTGAATTGGTAGAAGTTTTGCGTCTATACTTACATGGGATCATAATCTGTAGTATTCTTTCTTAGCCTGCTTTCTCTGATATTACAGAATCAACATCTTTTAAGATGAAGTTTGAAGTATTCCCTTCTCTTCAATTTTTGGGATAGTTTAGGTACAGGTGACATTTTTTCTTTCCTCTTTGGTATAATTCACCAGTGGTGTCAACTGGGCCTAAAACTTTCTGTTTGAGAGTGTTTTAAATTACAAATTCAATTTCTTTTTTTTTTTTTAATTTTTTTTTAAATTTTTTTTTTAAAGTTTATTTATCTTTGAGACAGAGAGAGACAGAGCATGAATGGGGGAGGGTCACAGAGAGAGGGAGACACAGAATCAGAAACAGGCTCCAGGCTCCGAGCTGTCAGCACAGAGCCTGATGCGGGGCTTGAACCCACGGACCGTGAGATCATGACCTGAGCCGAAGTTGGACGCTTAACCGACCGAGCCACCCAGGCGCCCCACAAATTCAATTTCTTTAATGTATACAGGGCTAATCAAGTTCTGTATTTCCTTTGAGTAGGTTTTGATAGATTCTGTCTTTCAAGAGGTTTGTCTATTCATCTGTACTGTTAAATATGGGGCATTTACTGTAAAATGGTCCATAATATCCCCTTATTATTCTTTTCATATCTGTTGAATTCTGTAGTTCTGTTACTGCTCTCATTCCTGGTCCTGGCTTTTTTTGTGTGTTTTATCTTTTCCTCCTCATTACTCTTAGAGATTTATCAACTTAATGATTTTCTGAAAGAAGTAGACTTTGTGTTTTTGGCTCTGTGTAAGTTTCATGAATTGTTCTGTCACCTCATTTTGGATAAATCTTTCACTAGCATTGGATGACTTGCTTTAACCCAAATGCTCATCGATACACCGCTGACGATTGATATTCACTTAACTTTGAGATTATATTTGGAATAACCTGATTTAAAATTATGGTTATGTGTGATACAACTCAAATTGATGATTAATGAAGTGAACATTCAAAAATGACAGGCATCCTCTGCAACAGCTTAAATTGTGTTGTATTATGAAACCATATAGTTATTGATGGGGAGAGTCTTGACAATAGATTAATACAACATAAACAGAGAACATGTCAAGAGATTTCAAATACAAGACCCAATGTAGTAAGTTGTATAGCAACTTGCTACAAATTATAGATGTTGATCTACAATGAGTTTGTATTATGAACCAGAATGAGTAGCATCTTTGATTATTTATAATGGATAATTAATCTGTAATGTAATGCTTTTGTGTCTTTTTGGGCACCATAAAATATTTCAGACAAGATAGTTTTTCTTTAAATTTCATTCTGCTCTAAAGAGTTGAAAGCAGCTACACAGGTTAGAGTAGGTCTTATAGATACTGAAGCCAAGAAAAAAAAATATGAATGTAAAGCCATAGAACATGCAAAATTAGTAATAATATTTCTATTTTTAAATTTGCAAAAAGTATTTTCATGACTCAGAGTATTTTCCAAAAGATTTCATATACTTAAATTTATTAAATGACTTAGAGGGTGTATATTTGCATGAATGTATTTTTAGTTTATCAGGGTCCAGATTCATGGAATCTCTACTCCATGACGTATGCCATATTTCTGCTGCGTCCACTGTGCCAAAATGCAAAATAAACCTCATTAAATTTTCTGAGTTACTAGAGTTTCACCAATTCCTGTCAGATGGTAAAGATGGCTCATTCTTTAAACTATAGTTTCTTGTACAATTTCATTGCAATAATAAGTAATTAAAAGAATTAGCCTCAAATACTTAACAGTGTTCCAAAAACGTAAGCATCACCTTGAGTTGGAAATGAAATTAGAAATTAGAATTGTAAAGCAGGTAGGGGTCAAGGTATTGGTCTGCTGAGTACTGGCCCAGAAACGGTCTTTGGCCAATGGAAATTCAACCCCTCTGCAATAAAATAATAAAGGTTAAAAGTTCGCCATGAAAAGCACAAGAAAGAAGCACACTCACTGCTTGAATTCAGAGCCTCGGGTGGGCGTGCCACCACTATAAATAAGCCAAAAAAATCAATAAAACAAAATTTCTGCTCATCCTTCTAAAAAGTATGAAAACAGAACATGACAGAGAGAATACAAAGTAAAACAAAAGTTTCCTATTCAAAACATGCCGCAAAATTTTAATTGTGGTAAAATACACATAACCAAAAAAAAAAGTTACCATCTTAACCATTTTTAGGTGTACAGTTATGTGACATTCAGTACATTCACGTTGTTGGGTGACCAGCATCATCATCCATCCACAGAACTCTTCTCATCTTGCAAAACTAAAATTCTGTGCTCATTAAAAAATTAATTCTGGTTCCTCTCACCTCCTATACCTGGCAACCACAATTCTTCTGGCTCTAATATAAGAGGAATCATATATTAGATTCCTATACACTTGTTCTTTTCTGACGGGTTTATTTCGCTTCGCATAAGATCTTCAAGGATCCTTAATGTTGGAGCATGTATCAGAATTTCCTTTATTCTAAGGTTGAATATTACATTGTATGTATATACCACTATCCATTCATCTGTCTGTGGACATTTCGGTCGATTCTACTTGTTGGCTATTTCAAATAATGCTGCTCTAAAAATAGGTGTACAAATACATTCTAGTTTCTGTTTTCGGTTGCAGAAAATGGAATTACTGTATCATATGGTAATGCTATTTGCATTTTTTTCAGTAATTGCCATACTGGTTTTGACACCAGATAAGCATTTTTCATTCTCATTAACAGGATACAAATGTTCCAGTTTCCTCACATCGTTATCAACACTTGTTTTCTGTGTGTGTGTGTGTGTGTGTGTGTGTGTGTGTGTGTGTGTGTGTGTGTTTTATAATAGACACCCCAATGAATGTGAAGTACTTTATCGTGGTTTGGATTTGCATTTCCTTAAACATTAGTGATATTGAACAACTAACTCTTCATGTGTTTATTGGCCATTTGAATATCTTCTGGTCTATTCCCAGAAGACATTATGTCTATTCAGAACATGTCTATTCAGGCTCTTATCCACTTAAATCATTTTGTGTTCTCTACTGTTGAGTTTTAGGAGTTTTCTGTGTATTCAGGATATTAGCCTCTTATCAGATACAGTTTGCAAATATTTCTAACATTTTCTGGGTGGTTTGGTGCTGTTCTCCCTCCCCCCAGCTTTACTGAGATATAATTTACATATAACATTGTGTAAGCTTAAGACGTAAAATGTGTTGATACGATACACTACTATATTGCAAAATGATTACCACCATAGTATTACCTAAAGACTCCATCATATAACATAATTACCTTTTTTTATGGTGGCAAAATTTAAGACTTACTCTCTTAGTGACTTTCAATTATATAATACAGTATTGTTAACTATCATCACCACACTGTATATTAGATCCCAGAATTTATTCGTTTTATAATGGGGAGTTTGTATCTTTGACCAAAATCTCCCTATTTCCCTTAGGCCCCTGAAAAACACCCCTGAACTCACTGTATCTGTGAGTTCAGCTTTTTAAGATTCTACATATAGGTGATACCATCTAATACTTGTTTTTCTCTGACTTATTTCACTTAGCATAATGCCTTCAGGATCCATCTGTGTTGTCTCACATTGCAGGATTTCCTTCTTTCCCATTGCTGAATGATACTCATTTTTGTATATATACCACAACTTCTCTCTATCCATTCATCCATTGTAGGACACATAGTTTATTTCCTAATCTTGGCTATTGTGAATACTGCTACAAATAACATGGGAGTGCAAATATCTCTTTGAGATCCTGGTATCCTGGTTTTTTTGATGTTTTTTGTTTTTTTTTTTTTTGTTTTTTTTTTTTTTTGAGAGAGAGAGAGAGAGAGAGAGAGAGAGAGAGAGAGAGAAAATGAATATGTGAGTAGGGGATGGGGAAGGGCAGAGAGAGAAGGAGACACAGAATTCAAAGCAAGCTCCAGGCTCTGAGCTATCAGCACAGAGCCTGATGCAGGGCTCAAACTCACAAGCCTTGAGATCAGGAGCCAAAGTCAGATGCTTAACTGAGCCACCCAGGTGCCCCTGTGATCCTGTTTTCATTTGCTTTAAATATATACCCAAAAGTGGGATTCATGGATCATATAGTAATTCTATTTTTAATTTTTTTGAGGAAACTTCATATTGTAGCTCTACCAATTTACATTTCCACTGACAGTGCACAAGGGTTCCCTTTTTTCCACATTCTCACCAACACTTATTATCTCTTGTTATTTTTATGAAAGCCATTCTAAAAGATGGGAAGTGGTCTCTCACTGTGGTTTCAATTTGTATTTCACTGATGATTAGTGATGTTAAACAAATTTCATGTACTTGTTGGGCATTTTGGTGTCTTCTTTCAAAAAATACCTATTCAATCTGATCACTTTTTACTTGGATTGTTTTTTGTTCCTATTGAGTTGTATGGGTTCTTTATATATTTTGGATATTAACCCTTTATCAGATTTCTAATTTGCAAATATTTCCCCTTATCTCAACTGGGTTTTCACCACTGCATTGAAAGAAATATAGTCAATGTCAAGACCCATTTCTCTCAAAAGGCTGACTTTGTTTCTGTATAGTGTATATAAGGGAAAGATGTCCGGGGGGTGTTTTCTGCTCAGCCCTCAGTGTCTACTATTCTGCTTTCCCAGTATTGTACTAGAAAAAAATGCTTTCTTATGACTCTTACCAATATTTTTGTGAGTTCCAGATGGAGTGTGTGGTGAAATCTTACATGAGAGCACCCCAGGCTTCCACACTCTCTCTAACTTAATCTAGTTAAACTCTTATGTGCAACTCTATTTGTTCTAGATCTATTAAGTGCTTGTATTCCCATCACTTCCTACAGATGCTGTGTTTCCTTAGATTTGGGGCTAGTTAACTGTCCTATGACTTCAGCTCTGATGGGTTAAAGAAAAGTTGTGAAATTGCAGTTTGTCTGCCTTTTTTTTTTCCAGTTCTATTGAGATATAATTGACATACAGCATGGCTAAGTTTAAGATGTATAGCATGACTTGATTGACATATATTGTGAAGTAATTGCCACAATAGTTAACATCCATCATCTCATATAGAAAGAGTAAAAGGGAAAAATGTTTTTCACCTTGTGATGAGTAGGATTAATTCTTAGCAACTTTCAAATACTATACAGCAGTGTTAACTACAGTCACTATGTAATACATTACCTCCCCAGTACTTATCACCACGAGTTTGTACCGTTTGACTACCTTAACCTAGATCCAGTTTCTTCACCTTACCATACACTCCCCACCTCTGGTGACCACACATCTTTTTCTGTGATTTTTTTTTTTAAAAGTCCACATATAAGTCGGATCATATGGTATTTCTCTTTCTTTGATTTCTTTCATTTAGCATAATGACTTCAAGGTCCATCCAGGTTGTCACAAATGACAGAATTTCTTTTTTCAGAGCTGAAAATTATTACATTGTATGGATATACCATACTTCTTTATTCATTTGTTAATGGACACTTAGGTAGTTTCCATGTGTGGCTGTTGTAAGTAATGCAGCTATGAAGATGGGGTGCTGATACCCCCTCAACATAGTGTTTCTGTTTCCTTTGGATATATACTTAGGAGTAGATTGCTGGATCATATGGTAGGTCTATTTTTTTATCTTTTTTTGAGGAACCTCCATATTAGTTTCTGTAGGGCTTTATCGATTTACATTCCCATCAATAGTGCACAAAATTTCCCTTTTTTTCACATCCTAGCCAGCGTTTGTTATCTCGTGTCTCCTTTTTTTTTTTTTTTTAAGCTTATTTATTTATTTTGAGAAAGAGAGCATGCAAGCAGAGGAGGGGCAGAGAGAGGGAGAAGGAGAGAGAATCCCAAGCAGGCTCTACATTGTCAGTGCAGAGCCTGAAGTGGATTCAAACTTGCAAACCACAAGATCGTGACCTGAGCAGAAACCGAATCAGACGCTTAACCAGCGGAGCCACCCAGGCACCCATCTCCTGGTTTTCTTGATGATATAGCCATTCTACCAGCGATAAGGTGTTAATTTGCATTTTGTTAATGATTGGTGATGTTGAGCACATTTTTTATGTATCTGCTGGCCATTTGTATGCCTTCTTTGAAAAAAAATGTCTATTAAGATCCTTTGCCCATTTTTAAATTGGATTTTTTTTTCCAATTTAGTGGTATGAGTTCTTTACATATTTTGGATTTGGATATTAACCCCTGATCAGATGTATAATTTACAAAAATTTCCTCCAATTCTATAGGTTGTGTTTTCAATAGTTTATTGTGTCTTTTGCTGCACCAGAAGCTTTTTAGTTTGATGTAGTCCTACTTGTTTCTTTTTATACTCTTATTTGTGCCTTGTCATATCCAAAAAATCATTGCCAAGACCCATGTCAAGGAGATTTTTCCTTATGTTTTCTTTTCAGTTTCATGGTTTCAGGTCTTACATTTAAGTCTTTAATCCATTCTCGGTTAATTTTTTGAGGGGTGTAGGATAGGGATCAAGTTTAATTATTTAACATGTGGATATCCAATTTTCCCAGCACCATATGTCAAATAGACTCTTTTCTCCACTGAGTATACTTGGCTGCCTTTTCATTTTTTTTTCAATATATGAAGTTTATTGTCAAATTGGTTTCCATACAACACCCAGTGCTCATCCCAAAAGGTGCCCTCCTCAATACCCATCACCCACCCTCCCCTCCCTCCCACCCCCATCAACCCTCAGTTCTCAGATTTCAAATATTACCTGACCATATTTAGGGTATATTTATTGCTTGTTCCATTTGTCTATGTGCCTGTTTTTTATGCCGGTAACATACTTATTGGATTACTATAACTTTATAATATAATTTGAAATCAGAAAATGTGATATCCCCCACTTTCTTTCTCAGGATTGCTTTGACTATTCAGGGTCTTTTGTGGTTCCACACAAATTTTAAGATTTTTTCCCACTTCTGTTAAAAAAAAATGCCACTGGAATTTTAAAAGGAATTGCATTGAATCTATAGATGGTTTGGATGGTGTGGACACTTTAACAATATTATTTCCTCAAATCCATGAACATGGGATAATCATCTATGTGTTAAATTTCTTTCATCCATACTTTTTAATACAGTTATTTCACCTTATTACTTACATTTGTTCTAAGTCTTTTATTGTTTTTGCTGCTATTGTAAATAGGATTATTTCTTATTCTGATCTTTACTATCTGCCTTTTATTTTTTTTAAATAATATCAAAAAAATATTTTCAGTTCTCTCCTTCCCAAGTACTTCCCAAGGCTAAGTACTTAATTTTTTGTTGTTCATGTTTATATAAACAATCATTGAATGTTCATAAAACACGTATTATTTTTCCAAATAGTTTTGTGAATTTTACCTAGAATATTTGTTTGCATTTGTAATATGATGCTTTGGATTATGGGAATGTATTTGGAGAGCATTCTTCATGGTTTTTAAAACCACTTTATTGATGTATGATTGACATATGAAAAGATATATATATTAATTTATACAACTTTGAGTTTAGAAGTAAGTATGCAGCTGTCATATCATCACTGTAACCAGTTCCATAAACATATCCATTTCCTCCAAAAGTTTTCTCCTGCCTTTTGTGTGTGTGTGTGTGTGTGTGTGTGTGTGTGTGTGATAAAAACACTTAGCATAAGTATCTACACTCTTAGCAAATTTTTAAATATATAATACATTTTGTTAATTGAAAGAACTATGGTATACAATAAATTCTAGAACTTGTTCGTCTTGAATAACTGAAATTTTGTACCCTTTGTCTGACATTTTCTTGTCCTCTCCCCTCCACCCAGCTCCTGGTAACCACTCTCTGCCTCTTCGACTTTGACTTTATTAGATTCCTGATATAAGTGGGATCACGTAGTATTTGTTTTTCATAGTCTAGCTTATCTCACTTAGTATAATGTGGTCTAAGATCAACCGTGTTGTCACTAATGACAGGATTTTCTTTTTTTTTTAAGGTTGAATAATATTCCATTATATGTATACACCACATTTTCTTTATCCATTCATCCATCAGTGGACACTTAGGTTGTTTCCGTGTCTAGGTTGTTGTGAATATTGCTGTAATGAACATTGGAATGCAGATAACAGTTTGAGATTCTGATTTCAATTATTTTTGACATATACCCAGAAGTAGGATTGATGGATCATGTATTTTTAATTTTCTGAGAATCCTCTATAATGTTTTTTATAATGGCTGCATCAACTTGCATTCCCATTACAAATGTAGAAAGGTTTCCTTTTCTCCACATCCTTGCCAACACATGTTATCTTTTGTTTGTGATAATAGTCATCATAGTTAGCATGAAGTGACATCTCATTGGGGGTTTGATTTGCATTTCCCTGATAATGAGCACCTTTTCATATACTTGTCAGGCATTTGTATATCTTCTAGCAAAATAGCTATTCAGGTCCTTTGCCCATTTTTAAATTAGTTTGTCTTTTTGCTTTTTGCTTTCTTATTTATTTTTTCGTATAGGGTTGTATGAGTACGTTATATATTTTGGATATTAATCCTTTCTCAGGTATATTGTTTGCAAATATTTTTTCTCATCCTGTAGGTTGCCTTTACTCTTATTTCTTTCCTTTACTATGATAGGAAGCTTTTAGTTTGTCATCTGATTTGTTTATTTGTATGCTTGCTGCCTTTGCTTTTGGTATATATACAAGAAGTCATTGAAAGGCCAATGTCAAGAAGTATTTTCCCTATGTTTTCTTCTAGGAGTGTTACAATTTCATGACTTACATTTACGTTTTTAATCCATTTTGAGTTTTGTTTTTGTTTTTGTTTTTTGGCTGTTGGGTATAAGGTCCAATTTCATTCTCTTGAATATGGATATCCAGTTTTCTCAAATCATTTATTGAAAAGACCAACCTGTCCCATTGTGTATTCTTGAAATCTTCAAAAATTGACAATTAAATCACGTGGTGAAATGTCATTGAGAGTGGAATACTGAACCTGCTTTATGATCATGTAACCTTGCTTTATGACTGAAAAAGCTGATATTGTGGAAAGAAATATATTGACCATATCTATGCAAGTTTTAATCTGAACACTCTATTCCAGTGGCTTATGTCTGTTCTTGTGCCAGTACCATACTTTGATTAATATAGCTTTGTAATATAGTTTGAAATCATTAAATCTGAGGACTCCAGCTTTCATTCATGTTCAAAATTTGTTTATTAAGGGTTTTTTGTGAATTTATATGAATTTTAGGATTTTTTTGTTCTCTTTCTGGTGAAAGTATCTTTGGGAATGTGATTGGGATTTCATTCAGTCAGTAGATTGCTTTAGGTAATATGGACATTTTAACAATGTTAATTCATCCAATCCATAACCACAAGTTATCTCTCCGTTTACTTGTGTCTTTTAAACATTTTCTTCCTCAATGTTTTAAAGTTGTGGTGTATAAGCCTTTCACCTCCTTTGTTAGGTTTACTCCTTAAGTAGCTTATTCTTTTTGAAGCTATTGTAAATGACATTATTTCTTGATTTCTTTTTCAGTTAGTTTGTTGTTAGAATATAAAAATTAAACTAATTTTTGTATTTTGATTTTACATCCTACAACTTTACTGAATTCTTTTTTTATCTGTGTGTGTGTGTGTGTGTGTGTGTGTGTGTGTGTGTGATCTTTAGAGTTTTCAACATATAAGATCATGTCATCTGCAAACAGAAATAATTTTATTCTTTTTTATTTGGAAGTCTTTTATATCTCTTTTTTGTTTAATTGCTCTGGCAAAAATTTCCAATACTGTGTTGAATATAAATGGTGATTGTGGCATCCTTGCCTTGTTTCTGATCCTAAAGGAAAAAATTTCAGAATTTCATTATTAAGTATAATGTTACGTTTAAGTTTTTCATATATGGGCTTCCTTGTGCTGAAGTAAATTCTTTCTGTATCTAATCTGTTGAGCGTTGTTAGGATGAAAAGGGTATTAAATTTGTAAAGTTATTTTTATGGCATTTATTGAGATGATGAGGGGACTTTTATCCTTCATTCCGTTGATGTGGTATATCACACTGATTGATTTCTGTATGTTGAACCAGCCTTGCATCCTGAGAAAAATACCATTTGATTATGGTATATAACCCTTTTAGTGTACTGTTGAATTTGCTCTAATGTTTTATTGAGGATTTTGCATCTATGTTCATCAAGGATCCTGGCCTGTAGTTTTCTTTTTTAATGGTATCTTTGCCTGGTTTTGGTATCAAGGTGAGGCTGACCTCATGAGATAAGTTCAGAAGTGTTCCCTCCTTTTCCATTTTTTTGAAAGATTTTAAGAGGATTGTCGTTAATTATTCTTATGTTTGGCAGAGTTCATCAATGAAGTCATCTAGGTCCTGGGCTTTGATTTGCTTTGCTTTGCTTTTTTCTTTGCTTTTTCTTTTCTTTTCTTTTCTTTTTTCTTTTCTTTTTTCTTTTCTTTTCTTTTCTTTTTTCTTTTCTTTTCTCTTTTCTTGTCTTTTTTCTTGTCTTTTCTCTTCTCTTCTCTTTTCTTTTTTCTTATGTGATCTTGACACTAACATGGGGCTCAAACACACAATGCCTGAGATCAAGAGTCTCATGCTCCACTGACTGAGGTGCCCCTGGACTTTTCTTTATTGGGATTTTTTTTTAATTACAGATTTGGTCTGCTTATTTGTTATTAGTCTTTTTAGGCTTTTGATCCCTACCCCTGCACCATATTTTCCCCCTCCAACCCCATCCCCCACACACCCAGCTTTGTTTGTCTCTAACTGTGGCTAGGTGGTTGGTTCCCACCAAGGGGATAGAAGCAGAAATGAAATCTGTCCAAATCTGTCCATAGGTAGGGCTTTCACGAAGTGGGGGTATCATCTTCAGACTCTCTTTATCCTTCTGCCAAACTGATTCACATAATGATAAAGGCCAGGGGTATCAGGCAAGAAAGAAGAAGCCTGGAGAGGTTTCAAAAGAAGCCTATATTCTTGATTCCATTTTAGTAGGCTGTATTTTTCCTAAGAATTTATCCATTTCTTCTATACTGTCCATTTCGTTGGTGTACAATTGCGCTCAATAGGCACTTATGGTCTTTTTGCTAAAATTTACATAGCATTGGTTATAATGTCTCTTCTTTCACTTTTTTATTTTGTTGAGTCTTCTCCCTTTTCTTTTTAGATAGTCTAGCTAAGGGTTTGCCAATTTGGCAAAAAGCCAACTCCTGGTTTCATCAATGTTTTCTATTTTTCAATTCTGTTTGATTTCTGTCCTAATGATTATTATTTTCTTCCTTCTGCTAATTTTGGGCTTTTTCTTTCTCTTCTTGCTTGAGGTGTAAAGTTAGATTGAGATCCTTCTTTTGTCAGCTACAATATATTTGACATATGGCATTGTGTATGTTTCAAGTGCACACCATGTTGATTTAATACATTTACATATTGTAATATAATTGCCAATGTAGCATTAGTTAGTACCTCTATCATGTCATATAATTATCATTTCTTTTTTTGGTGGCAGAAATAGTATCTATTCTCTTAGCAAGTTTGATGACCATATGATACCGTTTCTATATTCACTCTACTGTGCATTAGATCTCCAGGACTTACTTATCTATCAGTTGTAAGTTTGTGATCTTTCTTGTTTTTTAATGTAGGTATTTATCACTATAAATTTCCCTCCTTCTACTGTTTTTGCTGCATCCCATAAGTTTTGGTGTGCTACATTTTCATTTGTCTTGATGTATTTCCTGATTTATTTTTTAATTTCTTCTTTGACCTATTACTTGTCCAAGAGTGTATTGCTTAATTTCCATGTATTTGTGAATTATCCTGTGGTTTTTATGTTATTGATTTTTCACTTTCATTCCATTGTGGTCAGAAAAGATACTTGGGATACTTTCAATTTTTAAAAATTTGTTGACATTTTTGTTACCTAGCATGTGATCTATCCTGGAGAATGTCCCACATGCACTTGCAAAGAATGTGTATTTTGCTCCTGTTGGATGGAATGTTTTGTATATGTCTGTTGGGTCCATTTGTTACAGTATTATTCAAGTCTTCTGTTTATTCATTGAGTTTCCGTCTGGATACTCCATCCACTGTTGAAAGTGGGATATTGAAGTCTCCTACTATTACTGTATTGCCATCTACTTTTCTCTTCAGGTCTATCAATATTTGTTTTATGTATTTAGGTGCTCTGATTTAGGTACATATATATTGTGGGGAATGGCTACCAGGGTTTGCAGGTTTGTTACTGAGATTCATGTGTCAGCGCTAGGAGTCCTTACCTCTTTTCTTTGCCCTTAGCTGCCCCCAGAAGATCCAGGTCTTCCAATTCCATTGATATTCTGGTTAAGTGAGGCAGAAACAGACCTCTTGGCAGTGCCCTGAAAGCTGAGGTGGCAGGTTCTCATATGACTTGCCTGCCCCTGTGGGAGAAATTGCAGCCTAAGGGTTTTCTGTCCATGCTGAGTGGTACAGAATGGGGAGGAACATCTCTGGTAAAATGAAATGGTTCTCACTATTTTCTTTTATTTATTTATTTATTTTTTAATATTTATTCATTTTTGAGACAGAGAGAGGCAGAGCATGAACGGGGGAGGGTCAGAGAGAGGGAGACACAGAATCTGAAACAGGCTCCAGGCTCTGAGCTGTCAGCACAGAGCCCGACGCGGGGCTCGAACTCACGGACCGCGAGATCATGACCTGAGCTGAAGTCGGCCGCTTAACCGACTGAGCCACCCAGGTGCCCCGGTTCTCACTATTTTCAATGTGGCTGCTCTCAGATTTTATGTCCACTGGGTTACTGGAGCCTCTAAAATGGACTCTAAAGCTCTTACAAAGGTATTACTATCTGTGGATAGTTGTCAAATCAGTGTTTCTGTGGGGCTATGAAGGCTGGCATCTCCTATTCCACCATCTTGAGGATGTCACTCCCAAGAATATGAAAATATATACATATACATACATACACATATATGTATTTTTCTGAGAGAGTGTGAGAGTGAGCATGAGCGGGGTAGGGGCAGAAGGAGAGGGAGACAGTATCTCAAGCAGACTCCACATCCAGCACAGAGCCCTGCACGGGGCTCCCCCCTCTTAAGACTGTGAGATCATGACCTGAGCCGAAACCAAGATTCCGATGTTTAACTGACTGAGCCACCCAGGAGCCCCTTTAATGTCTTGGTATATCTCGTACTTCTGAGATTTTTAATATCTGCAAATACAAGTGAGAAAAGCAGTGGGGGAGGGACATGAAAAACAGTTATAGAAAGGAGATAGGTATTAGAGAAATGCATCTGATGTATGGTTATAGTTTATGCAATTACTATCATACATTAATGTTTCTCTAATTTGTTACGTTTACTCCTGATTGTGTATGTATGAAGAAGCAGAGGCAGTTCATTAACTAATTGTCTTTGTATTCAATGTCTTCCCCTCTTCCAAAATGTATTTGCTTAGTTAATTATGGCTATGTTATTGGATGTTAGCAATTATATGTCTCAAATATATAAAGAACACATTTTCTAAAGAATTCTCACATCTGGGAGTTTTCTTTCATCAATCTCTATAGAAAAGAAAAAATGAGAGCGAACTTCTTTCAGGAGCAATACCCACATTCTTTACTAGTAAGGATATAATCATTTAAGTGACTTTATTCTTTGTCTTCTAATAGCCTTGCCTGGTGAAAGAAATGTATTGAACAAAATCTCCCTTTATATTAGTCGTCTCATTTAAGTGCATATCTTGTGCATATTCAATTCTGACAGATTTTGAAGAAATGTCTCTGGGCCAAGATAATTAACTTCAAATTTGGGGTGATATAGTACTAGCGATAAACTTATTCCTGATATAATAGAAACTTAGGATAATGAAATTAGACTATTGTATAGTGTTTCAGTTAGCTCCCATTACTTCTCTCTGTGAGGTTCCAATAAATACTTGAACTTACTTGGATGGTTTTCAGTTTTATTGTTAACATTTCTCCATTCATAATTTCTTGGTAGCTGGTTGCAATGGGCAAAAACATCCATTAGACTTAGAGACTATACCATGTGGTATATAATGAACACTGGTCTTCGATAATGATATGACTTAAAGAGGGCAGTATGAAGAAGTATGAAGTGTATGAAATATGAAGTATAGGAAGAGAACTGGCTTGTTTTATGTAAGTGATTCTTTGACAGCAGCCTTGATTTACAGTCTCCCAACCACTCACTGACACATCTATAAAAACAGGTGAGCATTCAAACAATCCTCCCACCCTCAAATATACATGATTCGAATAAATAGCCATAATCTAGGAAAAAATAAGTAATACAAACTTATGAAGCTATTTGGTGACCTAATGTGCTATTCTAACTGGAACAAAAGTATTACTCCTGGATAATGGGAGTAAACTAATTATTCTTCCTAAATTACATATTCCCAAGTTCAAAAATGGAATACACACACACATATACCTGTTTCCCTCACCTGGCTAAGAAGTCTTACTATGCACGTGAAATAGGTAAGGTTGTATGGCCACATCTCAATGCTGTCATTTCAGTATTTGGACGGAAATTACTCATGCCTAAAAAGGGAAATGTTTGGTGAGAATAGAGTTTCAGTTAGGGATGCGTGGAAGGCACTAAAAGTGGGATACTGCATTTTAGCTGAGCATTTTCTCAAAATGTAAGGCATGAAGAATAAGGAGAAGAAGAGTTGTGGAAGTAAAAATTGGAGTTGGCTATGTTTCTCAATATTACAATTACTAAGAGTTTTTCCATTGAGAAGATATGAATTTGTTGAAAGCAAACTAGACACTGGGCATTAATTAATTTATTTAACAAATAATAATTGGTGCCTTAGGGGGAGGCAAGAACCACTATAGAAGGACTGAGAGAAGGAGTAGTAAACTAGGCAAAATTTTTGTGGCAATGTAAGGTGCTATAATTATTAATAAACATACATACAAAAATAATAACTGTACATATTGTTAAATACTTTTAAGGAATAAAACATAGTAATTGAATTTAGAAGGTGATTAGAAAAGAACGTAAATGACTATTTTATGTAGGATGATCCAGGAAGTCCTTTCTACATAGAGTGTGATATTTAAGGTATGTATAATAAGAAGGGTTTTCCAGGCAAAATAAATCATTACAGAGACCCCAACAGGAATGAATGTGGTACATTTTAAAATAGGTAACAGGCTGTTTTAATGAGACTATGTATGCTGTCATTTTTATTGACCTCTACTATTATAAATATGAAAGTCAAGATAAGTCCTATCTATTTTTTCAGGGAAAATTTCTAAGGACCTATTTTGCTAATCTTGAATCTCATTGTCTATGGTAAGATTTTTCCTAAATGTCAGAAAGGGGAGACGAGCTTATTAGGGAGGAAAGATGCTGGGGCAATGGGTCTCAGACCCCACCAGGCTAGAAGCAGGAGAGTAAAACCTTCAAACAACCTTCTGAAAGGACTATAAATTGACCATTGAGTGGAAGTGAGAGAAATAAGCAGTGCTTTGGTGTCCTGGTGAGATTTGTTTGTTCATCATCCTGATTGCCAACAGAAAAAAGGCTAGTGTATCAAGGACATGGAGAATTAGATGTGGAGTGTGGAGGTAGAAAATGAAGTCAGAGAATTGTCCAGGGCCAGGTCCTGCAAGCCTTGTAAAAGTGTGGCTCACATTCTGAACTCGTAGGAAAAGCAGAGGTGAAATGAAAGGTTCCTCCTGGCTTCTGTGTAGAAAATGGACACTGGTGGGCCAAGAGTTGAGAGCTTGAATTTCGTTAAGAGGTTGATGCAGTGGTTTGTGGTGACTGTTGCATTTGGGAAACAGAGAGGGGCCTTTGCTGCTAGCTGGCAATCTCATCCTGCTGTTGCTACAAACAGCAACAGCTGGGAGATGACACCAGCTAGCAGGTGGAAGAAAAGACAGCTTCAAGGACAACCTCTGCAGGAAGGCAATAGATTGTATAAGTCACCACCAAGGATTAATAAAAACAAAACTAAAACCTGTAGAATTTACTTAAAAAATGCAGAAGAGGGGACATAGACATTGTTGAGAAGAAACAAATTCTGAATATACATTTATTGTATGTATTAGATGGCAATGTTAAAATTGCCAATAATTGGAAACAAAACTTGCATACATTTTTACAAACTAGAGAAATGTATTTAATTTGACAGAAGTATGAAAAGCTCATTCACAGTGTTGGCGAAAACAGTGACCTGCCGGTCAGTGGGTTAAAGACTAGGCCTTTTTAAAAAGAGGTTACAATTACTAATTATTCAGAAAAATGTCCCAACTTTGAGTAATATAGAAAATGAAGATTTAAAAATTAGTGAAATGTTATTATTTATTTTCTTAATTGATTTTTTAAGCTTTACTTATTGGGGTGCCTGGGTGGTTCAGTGGTTAAACATCTGAGTTTGGCTCAGGTCATGATCTTGGAGTTTGTGAGTTTGAGCCCCACATTGGGTTCTGTGCTGACAGCTTAGGAACTGGAGCCTGCTTTGGATTCTGTGTCTCCCTCTCTCTCTGTTCAGCACCCCCTCACTCATACTCTCTTTATTAAAAGTAAATTTAAAAAATAACATTAAAAAGTTTTATTTATTTATTTTGAAAGAGCACAAGCACGGGAGGGGTAGAGAGGGAGGAAGAGCGAGAGAGGAGAGGAGAGAGAGAGAGAGAGAGAGAGAGAGAGAATCCCAAAAAGTCTCTGCACTGTCAGTGCAGAACCTGATGCAGGGCTGAAACACAGGAATCCATGAGATCGTGAACTGAGCCGAAACCGAGTTAGATGCTTAACCGACTGAACCACCAAGGGACCCCCTGCCATGACATTATTATTTTTAAATTCAATGTGTCAAATAACAAATAAAAATTTTTAAATGGCAGTGTGATATTAGCTTTTTATAAGGTGATATTTTTCTATACTGTAGGTAAAAGTTTGTTGGTAGAATGTTAATGGGTGGCATGTGACATCTTTAGCAAGAACTAGAGGAGGTTCATACTATCTGTCCCACTGATGCTACAACTGTATTATGAATACATAATCAGTAGAAAATAGAGGTCTGTAAAGAAAACACCAAAATCTTACAATGGTTCTATTGAGAGTGGTAGATATAAGGATCACGTTTTTTATATGTTTTAAAATATGCTTATAAATTTGCTGCAGTATCTACCAACAGCATGCAGAAGGTTTGTAATAAGAAGATAGTTTTATTTAAGTATTTAAACCAGGACTCAAGATTTGGAAACATAAGGGTCCTAGCAAGATAGCTTAAATAGGGTTGAATTTCAGTTACCATTATCTCTAAAATGGCAATAATTACACTCATGAAATATATATTTTTTTAATGTTTATTTATTTTTGAGACAGAGAGAGACAGAGCATGAATGGGGGAGGGTCAGAGAGAGAGGGAGACACAGAATCTGAAACAGGCTCCAGTCTCTGAGCTGTCAGCACAGAGCCCGACGCGGGGCTCGAACTCAGGGACCGTGAGATCATGACCTGAGCCGAAGTCGGACGCTTAACGACTGAGCCACCCAGGCGCCCCTCATGAAATATTTTATAGATAGCAGTACTCAATAATAAATATTTTAAACAATGTGCCAGTCATATAATATGGTATGGTTAAATAAATTTCATATGTTTTAAAAAATATAGTTACACTATTCACATAATGTGAATTATAGCTGTTAGGAAATATTTCACATCAAGGGAGAATGTTTGATTCCTTAGAAATACAAGCAAGC
Organism: Panthera onca; assembly: GCF_046562875.1. Lineage (NCBI taxonomy): Eukaryota > Metazoa > Chordata > Mammalia > Carnivora > Felidae > Panthera > Panthera onca. The sequence goes on from NC_138339.1 coordinate 202,486,395, forward strand.
AATAAAATTTTACTCCCATTATGAATCTGTTTTGAAATAAATGCATATATGGATAGACACCATAATATTAAAAGTTAATTCCTATGGTTGGACAGTGGATGATACATTTTATTTTCTCCAGTTGATTTTTATACATCTTCTTTAATGTTCATATGTCTCTACTATGTCAAGAAAATTAATATTTAATTTTATAAGCCAAATGCTAATAATGCCCACCTTTAAGACTTATTTTAAAGTTTACGTGAGAAAATGCATGGAAGTTTTTGCTGGATATCATCAATAAATATCATTACCCCTTCATGGAATGTGGCTTTCTACAGCTCTAAAACAACAGAAATAGACTAAATTATCCTTCAGGCTCTCCAACCTCAGAATTCTATGACTGGCTTTCAAGACATTGCAAGTGCAGACAATCTGGAAATCTGGGCAGAGTGAAGTTCAATTGTCCTTGCACAAGGACTGATCTCCTAATTAAGATATGAGTGACAATTTAAGCAACACCGTGCCCTATCCACAAACATTAGCTCTCTCTATTGATTAAAGTGAATCTAATTGGTCATTTATGAGGCAAACATATATCTGACATAAAGTAACAAATCACATTTTTATTTTTTTAAAAGAAAAAAAAACTTTTGAAATTCTCAACATGTAACTTTTTTTGGATATAAAACTCCTCAAAATTGACAAAGGATGTGATATTTTTGTGCCATGGCTTTAGTATACTGTTCACTTGTTTTGATATGTGCTGCGTGCTTCTTTCAAGCAAATTCAATGCTTTAATTTTTTTATTACAATTATTTTCTGTGCACAGTGAAGTCTCAGTAATTATTGTTGACTCACTGAGTTATAATAGAGGTAAACAGAATAATAAAATCAGGCAAGCATTTTATGTGGACCATTTACAGATCAGCAAAGTTGCATAAGAAGATGTCATATCAAATTTTTGCCTAAAGGCTCAAGTAATAGTTCAGATCAAATGTACATGTTTATGATATAATTCCTTATTCAAACCATTTAAAGAAAAAATTCAAAAACCAATAATTGTGATGATAAAAATAAAAAAAGTATCTAAATTTTAAAATATGAAAAGAAGAAAAATCTCATTATAGGACTATACTGCAGAGAAATTACTCAAAATTCCACTTAATTTTCTTGTCTTCATCTTTTTTTGGATTTTATTTGCAAAATATGAAAAAAACTTCTAAAAATTTCATAAATGGGATAATTGCACTTACTTTAAGAAGTATATCAGGGCACCTAGGTGGCTCAGTCAGTTAAGCATCCAACTCTTGGTTAGGCTCATGTCATGATCTCACAGTTTTGGGAGTTCGAGCCCCACATTGGGCTCTGTACTGCCTCACAGAGCCTGTTTGAGATTCTCTCTCTTTCCCTCTCTCTCTCTGCCCCTCCTCTGCTTACACAATGTCTCTGTCTCTCTCAAAAATAAATAAACTTTAAAAAGGAAGCATATCTATTAATATTTTATAATTAGTAGAGTTCAAATGATTGTACTATAAGAAATAGCCATGCATAAGCAATTGAATAAAAATGCACATTTTGTAAAAAAAAAAAAATTTACAGATAAAAAAAACCCAAAAGTATAGTAACATCTTACTAATTAGGAGAATATTGTTCAAGGACATGGTCTTCTTAAAAATGTAGCCAGGAATTGAAATAATATTAAGAGCACTGACATTTCAAGTAGTACCTACATATTAAGCCAGTAAAAAATATAAAAGACAAAATTCCTACCCAACTCTTATGCATCTTGATTAATCTATTAAATAAAATTTGGTCAGTTCAGCTAAGGGTGGTAAGAATATCCTAAAAATTGCCAAACAACTTAGTTTAGTACATTGATTAATACTGAAATCAATTTTTTGGCTAGTTCGTCTGGTCTTCACATGTTTCAAAATAATATTCCTAATGCAGATGAATGAATCTTGTATGTAAAGTTTGATTAAATTTTGGCTGAAATAATGATTTACATTGGACACGGTCAGTATAAGGCCCCCCTTAGAGTCCAAATTGTTGCTGTTTCTTTATTCTCTTCTTTTATTGGATTCATAATTATTTTATAAATAGAGCAATTAAATTAGAAATTCAATTTTATTTATGATATAGCAATGCTCTTTTGCTTACAAAGATAAAAAATGAAAATGCAGAGCTCGCAATTAAGGTAGTGATGGTCCCTTGAGTTTCCCTAACCTTAATATCCCTTTGAACAAAATAAGCTTGAGCAAACTCAAAACCAGTTTCTTTCAGAAACCTTGACTGACTAATCAGATTCATACAACATTTAAACAATATTAACTGTACATTCTATTTGCCCTACATACACACGTATATAGAGACATTATATATACAAAATTATTATGTCTATTTTAAGTCTGTATGCTTTTCTCATTATTTTCTAAGCAAGAACAAATATACCAATAGAAATTGCTGCTATTCTGTTAACTTAAAAGTATCTCCATAACATGCTATGATGAATCTCAATCAGGCAGAAGAGATCATTGTTATTTGTATTATATGCTCCCCCACTCATAAATTTGCTTACTTCATGCTGTTTAATTATTTTCCTTATTTGTTAATAAAACATCACATCACTTTGTTACATATATCAATCTGTATATTAAATATCATTGCAGCTTAATTTATTTCTTACTTTAGATTTAGACTTGACATAGATAAAATCTCTCATAATTTCTTTGTTCAACCCAGTGGATCACCATTCTAATCCCTTTGGGCTATTGGCTATGCCAGTCTCACTTGGGAAATAATAAAATAAGCAAACAAAAGATATGTTTTTAATTGTTTGTCCAAATAGGTAAAAATCATCTGAACTATGTTTTATAGATAGTTGCTCATAACTTAGATAATGTATTGAAATTCTGAAAACACTTAGGAATGTTGCAAGAGAAAAGTGAAAGATAATAAGTGTCCACTATAGGAAAATAGCCTTTTTAAAAAATAACAAAGGGAGAAATTGGGTGATTTTTCCCCCCTGAGGATTTGAGTAATAGATAAAGAATATAATGTTTCCTTTCTGCAAGTCAAAAATTTCTAAACTATAGGTTTTAAACTTTTAAATCAATGCATTAAAAAAGTGCTTAAAAATCCCCTATCTTTCAAAATTCCTGGAGTTGGTTTCTTGTATGTAGTCATTCATTGACATTATTTTTGCAGACTTTAAGTTAGGTGTCTACTATTTTCCAGGTTATGTTGTAAATGTAGGCAATAAGCAAACAGATAAGTATCTGCTCTCACAGATCTTAGATTCTAGTAGAGAAGACAGAAATTAATTATATAATCACACTAGCACATTCACAATTAAAATTAAGTAACCTAAAAGAAAGATTCTATGAGTTTGTATTAAAAAGAAAACTAACATAGCCTAGGAAGTAGGGGTAGAGAGGATAATTTCACTCTGAGAAGGCAAACCATGAACTCCTATAAAAAATAGAATATGAACAAAGATTATTCCCTGAAAATGGATGAAAAACTTTAAAAACTCTCTTATTAGGAAGGAATGAAATCTAAATTAGGTACAGAAAGAAAGTAAAGGTGATGGTAACTGAATGGGGGAAACTAGGGTGTGCAAGGGGGGATGAAGAGTACACAGGACCCAAGGCAGACAATGGGGCATTTACTAAGGCATATTAAGCTGCTTTGGTTTTATCCAAAGAACAGCATGAAGCCATTGATAGATATTAAGCTAATTGTGTAATATAATGACATTTTCTATTTTCTTTTTTTCTTTCTTTTTTTTTTTTTGAGAGAGTGAGAGAAAGAGAGAAGGTGCAAGTAACTGAGGGGCGGAGAGAGAGGGAAAGAAATGGGGCTTACCCTATGTGGGCTCAAACTCATGATGCTTAACTGACTGAGCCACTCAGGTTCCCTGACATTTCCTATTTTCAAAAAAAGTAAATTCTAACTGTCAAATACAGAATAGACTGGAGACAGTCAGGGGCTGTTGTAACGGTCCAATGATAGCTTTGACCAAAGTGGTGTAGGTATAGATGAAGTGTAGATGAGTGAAATTTATGAGGTAAAATCAACAGGATGTTGCCATTGATTATATACAAGGGTTGATGAAGAGAAAGGAGTCAAGAATGTCTTCTAAGTGTCTGTATTGAGAAGTTAGATGATTATTTGTATCATTCTTTGAGACAAAATACCCTGAATGTGGAAACAGACTATAAGTGACATAGTGAGTGCTTGTGTGTATGTGCACGTGTTTGTAGAAAAGGACCTCAAGTGTTAGACATATTGACTGTGAGTATGAATGTTACGATAAGGGGAGACAGAATGGGCAGAGAGAGAGGAGTCAGGAGCTCAACTTGGGCTGGAGCTATGAAGATGGCTATAATTATGATATGGATAGATGGTAATTATAACTCCGGGTGCAAAGACATTGCCTTGGCCATCAGGAAAGCTTAGGATATGGGCTAGGTATCAGCAGACTGAACACTAAGGTGAGACAGGTAACTAGGTAGTAAAGTACAAGTCAGTCTCGAAACAGACATAGAACACAATTGGCAGATGGCTCTGAGGAAATCTAGAAGAGTAGTCTCACAGACACTGACAGAAGATGATAGTTCATAAGGCAAGTTTTGTAATTGATGTCACATTCTGATAGGAACACTAAAAAGGTGAGGACTGAAACACATTCATTAGGTTTGGTATGGTGCTAATCAGTGCTGAATTTGGGGAAGGTTTTTTCAAGGGAGTGCTATCATCGTATACAATATCATTTGACTTTAGTCCATAATGAAAGCTAGAAAGCAACAGAACAAACTATCACAATTTTAAAGGAAAATACTTATCAAATGAGAGAACAAGATACCACGTAAAATTTAAAAATAAATATGAGAACAATAGGGAAAAAAAACTTGCACAAAAGCTTAGATGATTTCCTTTTCAAGCAGTTTTCCAGAGAATGCACTGTATCAGAAAAAGCCACGTGTATAATGGACAGGAATTCATGACTGATCACAGAATGAGAGTGAGACGGAGAGTGATTGGTTGGCTTCATAGGCCTAGGAAGCAATCAGTCCAAATAAGAAGGGACAGCAAATGGACTATCAGAAGAATATCTTCAATAAACTAATGAAATAGATTCCCAGAAAAAGCTAATAAAGTATTAGGATTGCCCCCTCCCGCCCCCATGAAAGGAGTAGGAAAAAAATAAAGCATTCAGAGATTAGAGGAAAATGTATACACAAAGCAGACCAGAAGAAAACAAAACAAAAACTTCCAAAAAAGTCATGTTCAAAATGTGAAACAAAGTATAAACGGTGCTGATTTTAAAAATTCACAGAATATAAGAAAGAATATGTTTGACCTTGACACTGGAAAATATTGTCGTTTTAGTGGCAAAGTGGTCATGTCTTTGGAGCCAGAAGAAGGAAAACTAATCACAGCTTAAATATGTCTCCTTTGGGTTTGCAGCAAAGGGTGCAAATAATGCAAATCTCTTGATGTTTTCAAAATTGAGGATCTACCTATAAACAGAACATGGAGAAGTAAAAACTATTAAATTATAGAGAGGGAGGTAAAACATAAGCAAAGTAAGAGAAGAAAAAAAAAAAGTAGGAAATTTCGAGGAGGAAAGTGTAAGGGAGATAAATAACCAAAGAGAGAGAAGAGGGTTTAGAGAATTCCGGTGCTATTTGTTGGAACAAAAATAAAGACTTTAGTATAATATCAAGTTGACAGAGTCAAAGATAACATAATCAAAACCGCAGGGCTTTCTGCCTTACTACAAAACATGTGTTCTTAAAAACAAAACAACCCAACATGTGTCCTCTAAGATAGCACTCTTTAAAAATAAGGTGTGAGGAAAAAATACAGAGCAAGTCAAAATCACGTAACTTTCGAAACTTGAACACTAACGAAAATGATTACCATACTGTGGGGTATGGTCATTTAACCCAGGTTCTGACGGCTTCCTCAAGGGATATTAAAAAGTACAAAAATAATAGCTCGGAAATCCTTGTGTCACGGTGAGGACACAGTAAGATGGAAGTGGAGTTTGGGTCAAAACGACGACCTGCCAGGATTTGAGGAACCCGGGAGAGTCTGCATACAGGTGTCACAAGTTTATTTTCTTAAAATAGAGCCTAAAGGGCTTCTTGCGTGTATGGTGGAGAACAAAGTGATTTTTTTTCTCTTTAGTTATAGTTCTGGTTCTCTTCTGCCTTCACTTTCTTAGAGAACAAAAAGCTAAGTATTAACAAGTTCCATGTTAATACTAACATTATGGCTCTTTTATCAGTACCACATGGAGCAGTTGATACTGCAGAAACACAGGTTGCAACAGAGCAGATTATAAGATAGCTATCGGCAATTGAAGAGGAGACAGAGAGGAGATGTAGGGTATTATGTTATGTAAATTACCATGCATTTAGCAGGAAGCCAATAGAGTTTATCTAAAGTAGTAAATCAATAGCAAAAATGAATAAACATATAATTTAAATAAATCAAGGAAATGAACCAGGAGGATGAGTTGAGGGTAGTTGCCTCCAGGGATTGGGCCTGGGTTGTAGACTGCTGAATTTCATTGAGCTCAGCTGCTTTATTTTGTATTTTAATCATGTTCTATAACTTTGCTTAAGGATCAGTAAAAATAGTAAAAAACATAGATATTACTTCACGAAACAATATAGCTTCTAATCCATAATGCTAAGAACCACGATTTCTCTTTGCTCTTGGCTTACTATTGGAACAAACTGGTTATTTTATTTTATTTTTTTCAATATATGAAGTTTATTGTCAAATTGGTTTCAATACAACACCCAGTGCTCATCCCAAAGGGTGCCCTCCTCAATACCCATCACCCACCCTCCCCTCCCTCCCACCCCCCATCAACCCTCAGTTTGTTCTCAGTTTTTAAGAGTCTCTTATGCTTTGGCTCTCTTCCACTCTAACCTCTTTTTTTTCCTTCCCCTCCCCCATGGGTTTCTGTTAAGTTTCTCAGGATCCACATAAGAGTGAAACCATATGGTATCTGTCTTTCTCTGTATGGCTTATTTCACTTAGCATCACACTCTCCAGTTCCATCCACGTTGCTACAAAGGGCCATATTTCATTCTTTCTCATTGTCATGTAGTACTCCATTGTGTATATAAACCACAATTTCTTTATCCATTCATCAGTTGATGGACATTTAGGCTCTTTCCATAATTTGGTTATTGTTGAGAGTGCTGCTATAAACATTGGGGTACAAGTGCCCCTATGCATCAGTACTCCTGTATCCCTTGGGTAAATTCCTAGCAGTGCTATTGCTGGGTCATAGGGTAGGTCTATTTTTAATTTTCTGAGGAACCTCCACACTGTTTTCCAGAGTGGCTGCACCAATTTGCATTCCCACCAACAGGGCAAGAGGGTTCCCGTTTCTCCACATCCTCACCAGCATCTATAGTCTCCTGATTTGTTCATTTTGGCCACTCTGGCTGGCGTGAGGTGATATCTGAGTGTGGTTTTGATTTGTATTTCCCTGATGAGGAGCGATGTTGAGCATCTTTTCATGTGCCTGTTGGCCATCTGGATGTCTTCTTTAGAGAAGTGTCTATTCATGTTTTCTGCCCATTTCTTCACTGGATTATTTGTTTTTCGGGTGTGGAGTTTGGTGAGCTCTTTATAGATTTTGGATACTAGCCCTTTGTCCGATATGTCATTTGCAAATATCTTTTCCCATTCCGTTGGTTGCCTTTTAGTTTTGTTGGTTGTTTCCTTTGCTGTGCAGAAGCTTTTTATCTTCATAAGGTCCCAGTAGTTCATTTTTGCTTTTAATTCCCTTGCCTTTGGGGATGTGTCAAGTAAGAAATTGCTACGGCTGAGGTCAGAGGGGTCTTTTCCTGCTTTCTCCTCTAGGGTTCTGATGGTTTCGTGTGTCACATTCAGGTCCTTTATCCATTTTGAGTTTATTTTTGTGAATGGTGTGAGAAAGTGGTCTAGTTTCAATCTTCTGCATGTTGCTTTCCAGTTCTCCCAGCACCATTTGTTAAAGAGACTGTTTTTTCCATTGGATATTGTTTCCTGCTTTGTCAAAGATTAGTTGGCCATACGTTTGTGGGTCTAGTTCTGGGTTTTCTATTCTATTCCATTGGTCTATGTGTCTGTTTTTGTGCCAATACCATGCTACAAACTGGTTATTTTAAATATTCTAATGAAAATTTTACCATCATGTGGAAAGAGTGCATCAGTTAGGAATCCTTGGTGCCCCAAACTCTTTTCTATCTTGTTTCCATCTCTACCCCCAGCTAGCCTGTGATGCAGTAGAGAAGGCTCAGGGTTTTCATTGGTCTGGAGAAAGCCTTGGCTTCCCCAACCCCAATTTATTTTCAAGTTATCTGGAGCAAGGCACTTAAAATCTTTTAGCTTTGCCTATAAAATGAGATGATAATAACTACTTTGCAATATTATCGGGGAGATGAAATTATATATAAATCTAAAGCACCTGGTTATCATAAGAGTTCAATAAATGTTCATTATCCTCATTTTAATAATTTTAAAATGTTTTAATTACATTTGGAAACTCAAAGCAAAATTGCTTTAAGCTTCTTCAAGTGGCAAAATTATACTTAGTAAACTAATGCACAATTGCCATGAGCAAACAGATTTTAAGATAATTTAACTCTCTGGTTCCCTCTTATAATTGTTCTTTCTGATTTTACATCGTATGGTCTTAGTCCCTTATGTACCTCATACTTAGGGTCCTAGCAAATGATGGTGCATTTTCCTTTCCACTATTATCTACTTCAGGGTAAACAAGTCAGTCCAGTTGTGAGTGAATGGTCTCTTTAATAACATTTTGTCAGCTATTCACAGTTGAGTCAATAAAGGAAGACTGAATTTGGTAGTAAAAAAAATATTTTTTTACAAGCCGTCCTTTTAATTTTTAAGTGTTTCCTTTTCACAAGACTGGCCTTAGCTAGAGAAAAGGGCGTGTATTCTGGGAGCATCATACTTCTTCCTGTCCCACAGTTAATGAGGCACATGAAGCATTGACTGGGGCTTGATCATGCATACAGAACAGGCAGCCAAGAGCAGGCACATTCTTCTCTCGCAATGAAACCATCTGCAGCCAATCCCAGCAGGTTTTCCTTCAGGGCTGTGAGCAAAAGGCAAGAATACAGATTGTTTCTCATTCTACATCATTCTAGCGCAGCAGAGGCGAGATTCAAGAGGGAAAACTTAAATAAACATGTACAGATGTCTTTTTCCAGGTTATTTTCCAATTTCCAAATCTTGACTTTAAGTTGTATAATTAAGAAGAAAAAATTCTCAGATGAAACTAAGTGCATTTTCATACATTAGAGAAACAGGGTCATATGTGGAGAGATGCACATCTGCCGGGTCTTGATTTTAATCATTTATTTGATAGATATTTCTGGACAAACAGACTCAGCCATGACCAGATGTAGCATGTCTCTGTTAATAATCTGAGCTAATTGAGTCTCCCTTTTGCCATTTGCCAATTATCTATGGATCCAGATTGAGAGTTTTCCTTTTTCTTGTCTTTTTTTTTTCTGCTAGAAGGTTAGAGAAGCATAAACCAACAGATCAAGAAGGGTAAGGAATGTCTTTATGATTTTACTGCAACTGAGAGTAGCTGCCAATGTTTTTCTGAGAGCAGTTGAACAGAAAACAATTCAATAAACCTTCCTTGGAAAGTTTCACACAGATTGTGGATGGCTTTTAAAAGGATTTCTCCTTTTGATTAAGGGAAATGGAGGGGAGGAAAGGGAGGGAAATATTAAATGGAACATAGTCACTGCTGGAGTATAGATTTTCATTGCTCTGAGTGAGTGCTTGGTAGAGATTTTCACCACATCTAATGATCATTTTCTCAGTAGGCTGTAAAAAATTAGGAGATTACCTCTCTCATAATCAAGGCTCTATTTGTCAAGCATACTACTTAATTTCATTGTTATTGATAACTGGCACATGTTATTCATTTATAAAACTTGCCCAAAATGATGTATTCTTAAGAAATGAATCATTCAAGGGCAAACAAGAGTTTCAGTTAGCAACTGATTATAATCATTTAGCAGTGAAAGGAGCAACTATTGGTGACATTACAGCCTTGAAAGAACTACCGTTGAAATTTTAATAGGAACTCACAGACAGAAAAGAGCGGGGTCTTTTCTTTATAGTAAGTTTATCAAACATAAACTGAACAAGCCTCTGAAGGTCAACACTATTAGTGGGGAGGTTAGTGTTTCAAACATAGGAAGTATCAGTGTACTTGAGCTTTACGTACCAGTATTATTCAAAGAATGAAGCAATTTTGAAAAGGCAATGGATTGTGTGAATGAGAAACATGAATTTATTATTTGTGAACTGTGTTCTTTCAACTCTATAAAAAGTAAGTTTTCTTCTTAGTCTAAAATGTTTCCCTTTTGGTGATCCTTTTGAAATGTGAGTGCAGTGGTGCTATGTGTGGAGATATATGCTGATTTAACTTCATATAAATGGTATAAAAAAAGATTTTCAAGAGTAAAATGAAATTAACATTAAAATGGGTGAAATAGCCTAAAATGAGAAACAAGGAAATGTACACTAAGTTTTTATTTATATTTTTCTAAATCTGTTTCCAGAATTAAAATATGAGCTTCTTGGGAGCAGAAATAAGCCTTATTCATCTTTGAATTTCTAATTCCAAGGACAGTGCCTGACACATAGTGGTTGCTAAAACAACAACAAAAAGCCATATTAAAAAAAAAAAAACAGTGTTTTATTGGGTAAATTTAAGGTATCATTAGTAAAAATGTGGACAATGATAGCCTCAATTTTCTCCGCACTTGGGAGATGAGCCATACATAAATACAAAGACCCACAAATTAACTACCCACCTATTCTGAATTATTTCCTTAACCCAGATGTACAACTTCTTGAAGTGGATATTCCACTTGAATTTTGCGACAAAGAGAAAATGAAAGCAGAAACTATTGCCCATACATTCTTTAAATGACAGAAAATTGTATTTGGGGGAGACAGAATCCCCACAGAGTTGATCACCGATGCTCATAAATTAAATATTCTTTCTATCTTTGGTTTAGACACAAGAACTCATTGTGTTTAAGAATTAAATGTTGTTTCCCTGCCATTTTATTCCACCTTCTTCACTCCTTCCCCACTTTTTCTCCTTACTTTCCCTTCCTTTATTCTCTCATCCCCTTTTTGTGTGCTTACACATTTATGTGAAGTTATCCTGATTGAAGAGATCTTTTCAAATGAATTAGGCAAATATGCATCTAGGTTGTAGAAGGAATATACCATTCATGGGAAAGTGGAAAATGATGTTTTTCAGGCCACTGAAATAGGGAGAGGGTCCCAGACACTCAGTTGCCATGCTGTTATAAAACCTAATACAATAACAGTAATTCCAAATGCTGTTTCCTATTGTCTCAAACATGCCTTTTTAATTTTTTTTTAATTTTTAAATGTTTATTTTTGAGAGAGAGAGAGAGAAAATGAGAATGAGAATCCCAAGCAGGCTCCACACTGTCAGCTCAGAGCCCTTCATGGGGCTTGAATCCACTAATCCTGAGTTCATGACCTGAGCCAAAATCAAGAGTTGGATGCTTAACCAACTGAGCTACCCAGGTGACCCTCAAACATGTCTTTAAAAAAAAAAATAACTGATTTAATTAAATGAGGATATCAATAAAATCTGTATGTTAAATTTTCTTTAAGTTTCAGGATCAATATCATGATGACACTATAATTACCCGAATTAGGAAACAAGTTTATACACTGCAATTAGCTACTATGGTTTTTAGAACTCTATACATTGTCCCTTAAACTCTTATTCCTTCTTATAATTTTGTTTTTAAGAAATCATACTGGGGGCCTCTGGGTGGCTCAGTCGGTTAAGGGCTGACTTCGGCTCAGGTCATGATCTCGCGGTTCATGAGTTCGAGCCCGTGTCGGGCTCTGGGCTGATGGCTCAGAGCCTGGAGCCTGCTTCCGATTCGGTGTCTCCCTCTCTCTCTGCCCCTCCCCCATTCATGCGCTGTCTCTCTCTGTCTCAAAAATAAATAAACGTTAAAAAAAAATGAAACCATATTGGGGACACCTGGGTAGCTCAGTTGGTTGAAGGTCCGACTTCGGCCTCTGGTCGTGATCTTACAGTTAGTGAGATCTAGCCCAGCATCGGGCACTCTGATGTCAGCACAGAGCGCCCTTCAGATCCTCTGTCCTTCTCTCTCTGTACCTCCCCTGCTTGTGCTCTCTCGAAAATTAAACAACAACAACAGGGGTGCCTGGGTGGCCCAGTCCATTGAGCTTCCGACTTCGGCTCAGGTCATGATCTTGCAGTCCTTGAGTTCCAGCCCCGTGTCGGGCTCTAAGATCGGGTCATGATCTTGCAGTCTTGAGTTCCAGCCCTGTGCTGACAGCTCGGAGCCCAGAGCCTGCTTCAGATTCTGTGTCTCCCTCTCTCTCTGACCCTCCCCTGTTCATGCTCTGTCTCTCTCTGTCTCAAAAATAAAATAAAACATTAAAAAATTAAAACAACAACAACAACAACAACAAAACACGTTGAGGGGCATCTGGGTGGTTCAGTAAGTTAAGCAGCCAAGTCTTGATTTTGGCTCAGGTCATGAGATCACAGTTGTGAGACTGAGCCTGCATCTGCTTGAGATTATCTCTCTCTCTCCTTTTCTTTCTCTCTCCCTTTAAAGACAAAGAAAGAGAGAAAGAAACCATGCTGTATAATCTGTAAAGTTAACTAGTCAGGGTCTTATTTCTTGTATCCCTGTGTTGTCCTGTAACTTGTATCTCTATCCTTTAAATTATCTATAAATTTGTTTGTCCAGGCTTGATAAGAATAATATTTGGCTTTTTTTTTTTTTTTTGGCTAGTGTTCTTTAGTAGTGCTATTGTACATTTCCATACGGAGTAACAAATCTTTGTGTAAAATTTTGACCCTTAGTTTTGCTATTTTTAAAAGCCTTAAAAACGTTAATATTTTCTCATTCCTTCTTTTTCTTTTGACTGAAGTATAGCTGACACACAATGTTACATTAGTTTCAGGTGTACAATATTGGACACGTCTATTTGTTCCACTATGTTCACCAAAAGTGTAGTTACCAACTTTGACCATATAATGCTGTTACGTAACATTGACTATATCATGCTGTGGCCCGTGACTTGTTCATTCCCTAACTGGAAGCCTGGCCTTCCCCTTGCCTTCAACAATTTCGTCCATCCTCTTACCTCCCTCCCCTTGGGCAGCCATCAGTTCTGTGTATTTATTGGTATTTTTTGCTTTGGTTTTTGGATTACACATATGGGTGAAATCATATGGTATTTCTTTTCATCTTTTTGACATATTTCATTTAGTGTGGTTACCGCTAAATCCATCCATGTTGTTGCCAATAGCAAGATTTCATTCTTTTTTTTTTTATGGCTGAATAATATTTCATTGGCTGTACACACACACACACACACACACACACACACATTGGAATTAGTGGGTTTTTTTGTTTTGTTTTTGTTTTTGAGTAAATACCCAGTAGTGGAATTATTGGATCATATGGTAATTTTCTTTTTAATTTTTTAAAGAGCCTCCATACTGTTTTCCACAGTTGACACACCATTTGGCATTCCCACCCACAGTGGAGTGTTTCTTTTTCTCCACATTCTTGTCAACACTTGTTGTTTCTTTCTGATTCTAGCTGTTTTCACAGGTATAAGATTTTTCATTGTTGTCAATGCATTACCCTGATGATTGGAGATGTTCAACATCCTTTCATGTGTCTGTTGGTCATCTGTAGGTCTTTTTGGAAAAATGTCTATTCAGGTGCTCTGCCCATTTTTAATCAGATTATTTGTGGTGTTGAGTTGTATACGTTCTTTATATATTTTGGATATTAACCCCTTATCGGACATATCACTTACAAATATCTTCTCCCATTGACTGGGATGCCTTTTTGTTTTGCTGATAGTTTTCTTCATTGTGCAAAAGCTTTTTGATTTAGTATCATCACAAAAGTTAATTTTTGCCTTTATTTGTCTTGTCTGAGGAGACATATCCATGAATGTGTTGCTAATGCTGATGTCCAAGAGATTACTCCCTATGTTTTCTTTTAGGGGTTTTATGGTTTCAAGTCTTAAATTCAGATATTTAATCCATTTTAAGTTTATTTTTGTGTATGGTGGAAGAAAGTGGTCCAGTTTCACTCTTTTGCATGTAATTGTCCAGTTTTCCCAACTGGACATTGGTCGAAGGGACTTTTTTTTCAATTGTACATTCTTGTCTGCTTTGTTGTAGACTGACCCTGTAAGCAGGGGATTATTTCTGGGCTCACTATCCTGTTCCATTAATCTATGTGTCTATTTTTGTGCCAGTACCATACAATTTTGATTGCTATAGCTTTGTATTAGATCTTAAAATCTGGGATTGTGATACCTCCAGTTTTATTTTCTTTCTCAAGATTGTTTTAGCTATTCAGGGTCTTCGGTGGTTCCATACCGTTTTTAGGATTATTTGTTCTAGTTCTGTGAAAACTGCTGTTGGTATTTTGATAAAGATTGAGTTGAATCTGTAAGATTTCTTTGAGTAGAATGGACATTTTAATGATATTCTTTCAATCCATGAGTATGGACTAGTTTTCCATTTCTCTGCATCATCCTCAGTTTCCTTTGTCAATGTATTATAGTTTTCAACGTACAGGTCTTTTACCTCCTTGGTTAGGTTTATTCGTATTTTATTCTTTATAGCTTACCATTCCTTATTTATTATGGATAGACAGCTATACAGAAAATCTTCTCTTCATCAGCTAGTTGGTTAGACTAAATAATACTTTTTTTTCACCATTTTCCAGAATAATAGAGTTGATTTTCTGCTATTCAATGACATTTTGTGGGTTTTGAGTGCCATTAAGACCTCTTGGGTTTAAACCTTTTAGGTATTTGAAACCATTTTTTTTTTAATTATTATCAATGCTTAAATGTGTCCAACTTTGTCCCATGATAACCTACTTAATTTGGTTTCTACCTCCTTTTGACATGAACTTTGTAAATTTCTTTAGTTTTCTTTCTTTTGGTATGAGAGGATGTTCCCAAATTATTTTGTATACTTCCTGTCTAGGCCTTAAATCCAAAAATTTATTCTTTAAATGAGAAATGATATTTAGAAATCACAGTGTAGACTATAACAGCATCTGTTTATTGACTTGATCAATGATTCCAGTCCTCTCGATTTAACAGAGCTAGGAAATGTGTTTTAAGTTTGAAAATACATGATGAGTTTAAATATAAGATTACACATACAGTTCTGAATTTAAAATGAAATCAGGATCTCTTTTTTCCATGTTAGGCACTTACATAATTTTTCAGAAAACTTGTATCTCAGAAAAATAATTCCAGGTGGCTACTAACAATGTGATACTAACAACAGTTTTACCCTCTTCCCATTTTTTGGGTCACCTGACCAGGAGCCCAACTCTAATTACTGTATTTTAAAGTCACTTAAAGTAGTTCCTTTCAGGGGCGCCTGGGTGGCTCAGTAGGTTAAGCGTCCGACTTCATTCAGCTCAGGTCACGATCTCGCGGTCTGTGAGTTCAAGCCCCCTCGGACCCTGGGCTGATGGCTCAGAGCCTGGAGCCTGCTTCCGATTCTGTGTCTCCCTCTCTCTCTGCCCCTCCCCTGTTCATGCTCTGTCTCAAAAATAAGTAACGTTAAAAAAAAATTTAAAAAAAAGTAGTTCCTTTCATTGTAATTATTCTATCAACACAATATATTTGTGTAATTTTTCTTTTGTAAAGATTACTTACAGAAAATAGAATTTTAAAACTTTGGAAGATGAGCTGTATGGTATCAGAGACAAATTTATAAAACATCAAATTCAAAGAAGTCAGGTTGTCACATTAAAAGCTTAATGTGAATACACATGTATACATATACTATAGTTTTCAAAGGAATTTCTACTCAGATGCCTGTGTAGCTACATATCAGGGGAAAAAAGAAGTACCCATCTGACTGACTTTTAAAGAACATGTAAAGCTCTTGAACTGACCTTCTCAACTATGTGAAACAGAAATTGTCACAATTATTTCAAAAGCTATAATAACCAAATGAGGCAGTCAACTTTGTGCTGTACCAGAAAAATCTCATTAGCTGGGGCTAATTTATCTTATCTTAGGTTATAATAGGATTGCATGTTTATTTTTAATTTTTTTAACATTTATTTATTTTTGAGAGAGAGAGAGTGCAAGCAGGGGAGAGGCAGAGATAGAGAGGGAGACAGAAGCAGGCACCAGGCTCTGAGCTGTCATCACAGAGCCTGACGCTGGGCTTGAAACCATGAACTATGAGATCATGACCTGAGCCGACGTCAGACGCTTAACTGACTAAGCCACCCAGACACCCCTAATTGCTTATTTGAAATGCAACAGAAATTGCAATTAATACTTTTTTTTCATGAATACTGGAGTACTTTAAGCCAAATTATACACTTTTTTCTATTAAAACGTTTTCCATTTTAAAATGGGATGTTTGTTTTGAGTCTCTTGGGGGATGAGTATCCTGGAAAATAATGAGTTTGTCCTCATAGCCATAATATTATTTTAATTAAGAAGAGTAGTTGGAATTCCAGTTAATGATCTGGATTCCCTTTTTAACAATTCTTAAAAAAAAAAAAAGATCAACGGTCTCAAGTTTTTAGTGGTTTCAATTCCCTTTTAAATCAGCAACGGTCAAAGCTGAAACTAGTGATCTTTGGGATTGAAAAAAGAAATGAGTATGTAGTACTGGAAGAGACCTTTTTTCTAGTTACGTATCCTTGTACTGACACTAGAGTACATAGCCACAACTTCAAGTTAAAATGTAAGTGACCCTGAAGACTTAAAATATTTTAAGCTATAAACTATGGATAAAGAGTATGGAAAGAACATGTTTGCAAAAGGTAATTCTGTCTAGACTTGGTATGAGTCCCCATCCAAGGACACATAGTTTTCTACCCAAGTCTATAAAGCCTGAATACTGATGTCTTTTGGAAACTACAGATAAGCTCATTAAACATCTAAAACTGATGGCTTGCAATGACTAGAGATCAAGGTTTAATATAATTATTCTATCTAGTAGGCAAAGCCAAGATGAAAATAGTTATTTTACAGTAAAATATAGTCTCACATTAAAAGGATTCTTTGATACATGCCTGATTTACATAAAACCCCAAAAGATGCAATTTTATCACAAAGACTGCAATGCAAAACTATATAAGATAATGCAAAACTAATATCTGAATTGTATAATTTATCTTTGCATAGTTTTATCATTTGGAAGTAAAAGCTCGAAGCACTATCTTATCTATTTGTGTCTATATTTATATAGAGATAGATGATAGATAATCCTTTAGCTTATAAAAAAAAAATTGATGCCATGGACTAAAAACATGACCTTAATCAAGAAGTTTCACCACATGGTTCTCTGAAGAAGCTTGGATACTGAGAGATGACACTCTCCCTGAGTTCAGCCTGTGCACCATCTCAAAGGGATCAGAGTTGGCATTTAGCTGAATGTGGAGCAAGAATAGACAGACTGCTATGCTGCTCTTCTGTTCAACAGCCTCATCACAAAGGACAGGTTCAACTTGGTGCAGGGTTTTGTGCTTGTCAGAATAGAAACCTACAAAAACATAGACAAATGTCATCATGAAAGCAGATATAGAACCTGTAACCTTCATAGACAAGGCTTTGGAAAAAGAAGTCACAGGTTACTGCCTTTTGACATCTCCCCACAAATTGGCCATGAAAGCTGTTTCCATGGTGATTTTACATTGAGCCATGACCTGTAATTCTCTTAGCTTTCCAGATTCATCTTTCCATTTAATATAACCTTTGAGATACATGTTATTATGCATAATGTGATATTTGGTTGACAGGGTTTTATTAAACTCATTTTGATTTTCCAAGTTAAAGAAATGGGGGCTAGAAATAGCTTGGTTGATTTCAGTGTTTAAAAAAATAATAAAGTGACCAATGGTTTCAGGCTTAGCTTATTCAAAGTGGTTGTGAGACCTTGAGAATGTCAAGTACCCATGTGGAATCAGGTTCCTGTTCCACTAACGATATGTTTTTATATGTCTGTAACATCTGTAACTAGTCTGCCAGACCAAAAAAACTACAGGACATTTGACTTTATGAATAGTGTTTTTTTCACTACTACTTTTTAAGTACATGTTTGTTGACTTAAATTCCCTTGGATAATAGCAACTCACATGCTGAAATATTTGATAACAGTCATCAGACAAATAAATAGCAATTTTGTCACTTGAATTGCAACAAAGAAATAGGCCAAAACATAGAAGGATACATTGATTTAAACCCCTTCATCATGTGTATCTGAGAAAGTTGAAAGCTAATCAAATGCAATTTTAATATGAAAAAAATGTGTCTGAGGCCAAAGATAAAATAATAACAGAGAATAAAATAATCAAAATGGAAATAAAACAACAATTAGATAATTACCAAATAGCACAGTTTCTGACAATGTAGAGGAGATGACCCAGTCTAATCACTATACTAAACCTAGGATAATAGAGTTCAGAAAGTCATTTTACAGGGTTTCAAAGGGTAGAGATTTGCATATTATATTTGAAACTGAAGCATAGAATTGAATTGTAAGAGTTCATTTACTCGCTTGTACTTTCTGATAAAATGTTCCCTTACAAACCACTTCACATCATTAATTACACATTTTCTGTAGAGACATCTAAAATGATTGCAGAATTTTCACTAAAGGGAAAAAATATCCAACAGGAGAATTCCTCAGATTTTGTTAGAAAAAGGGAGGACCCTGGGATCTGAAAATGAAGAGAAATGATAGCATGTCATGTCTTCCATGTTGCATTATAAGTTTTTAAAAAGCAGGTCTGTAAGCTTTCTGCTTTAAAAACCCATGGTTTTGGGGCACCTGGGTGGCTCAGTTGGTTAAGCGTCCGACTTCAGCTCAGGTCACGATCTCACAGTCCGTGAGTTCGAGCCCTGTGTCAGGCTCTGTGCTGACAGCTTGGAGCCTGGAGCCTGCTTCTGATTCTGTGTCTCCCTGTCTCTCTGCCCCTCCCCCGTTCATATTCTGTCTCTGTCTCAAAAATAAATAAACGTTAAAAACATTTTTTTAAATGAAAAAAAAAAAACAAAAACATGGTTTTAATTAACACTGAAGCACCCTCCTATTTAAATCAGGAACTGTTGTAATCCCGCATTGAGTTTCATTATTCACATGCAGTTACTGAATTCTGCCAGATAGTTTATTTCCCCAGGAAACAGTTGTTTTGAAAATGTGGCTGGTGATACCCCAAAATGGAATACATGATTACATATGTAGTACTTGGCTGAAAGAAAGTTTTTTCCATTGCCCTTCCTTGGGTCTGATGCTTAGTGGACTTTAGGAAATACAAATGGGCTAAGGTTTTGTGTTTTTTTTCTTTTCCTCTTATTTTGCAGAAATGTATCGAGTGGCGGTCTATTCTGACTTCATCATGCATTACATGTGAGTCACCTGTGGATCTTGCGTACCTACAGAGAGTTCAGAGATTTGGGGTGGGGGTCTGGCCTTTCATACTTCTGTCAGGTTCTCAGAGGATGCCAAAGCACTACTGATCTGAGGACCACATTTTGAATTGCAAGGGTTTAGAAGCAGGAAACTACTGGGGGCATTTTTTGGCTTTTCTCCTCCCATTCACCTGGGTAAGAACAGAAAAATAGTGATAGTTGCTGAAAGAGTAAACAGATGAGGTGAAATTGACAGTTCTTCCAGACCCTAGTGGAAAAAAAAAAGGGATTTACTAGAGATTTTGCAGTGGGAAAAGATAGATATTAATTTTATGAGCTTTCAGAAAAGTGAACGTAAGTTTCATGTTCATGAAATTAAAAGCTAACATCAACAGATACAACAACAGTGATAACAATATGCATCGTGTGAACAGAGGGCAAAGCTGATTAGGACATCAGGATTGTTGGATCCTGAGCCCCTGTGTGCCGAGAGCAGATGTCGCCTTTTCTAGTTAGCAGTTTAAATTTCAGAACAGCATACAAAATAAACAAACAAAACAGGTAATAAATAAAACCCAACAGTGTTGTAGAGACTTTCTGCATTTTTCTCTGCTAATAATTATCTCAGTCTGCAGTACAAAGACAAGTTATTCTTCGAAGTCAATGCTCATCTCAGACACCACTGGGAAAAACAGGGAAAGGTAAGAGTGTAACCAAATGTGAAAAGTTTACCAGCTGTAATGACCTCTGGCTCACTGTGTTAGAGATGTGCTTAGGAGAATTTCTCCATATGCTTTATAACTTCCTCTTTGGCCACAACCTTGACGCAGAAAAATCACTAAAAAGAACATATTAGAGCATGGTAATGTCCACAGTACACCTCTCTGGCTGTCCCTGTGTCCTCAGGCATACATCTAACTTTCTTTCGAACTCATTCTGTTTGAAAATGAAAAAAGTACATGATAATGCTACTTCCTGCGTTAACATCTAGTGCATAATGATGTTGCCAAATTCATCTTTTTATAGTAATATAACCTTTGAAATAAGATTTTTTGAGGATTAATTTTATTTTCAATAAGCTTTTGCATAAAGACATTTAATCTTGGCATACGTGATTTGCTGTCTTCCACACATGTTGCAGTTGGCAGAAGAAAATATTTTTGTCATGCTGGTAAGGGACGCGCCATGCGATTTGCTGTATCATATCAACGGATGTGATTGTAGGACACAAACCTCCAATAACACCTTGTCTCACACCACACTAGTGTGCATGGACTGTCAAGATGAATGAATGAAAGGTAGCAATAAGCAGGTTTCATACAGACTTCTCAAATCTTAAGCAATATGTGTTTGCTTTTCAAATGAGCTGTTTGGTATGCATTTTATATTCAATTTGAAAGGCTTATTTACTCCATACGGATTAGTTCTTACAATGTATTTTTTTTTTATAAACTCCAATACTTTTTGACCATTTTGAATTGGAGTGCAATCTGATTAATTTTTTGGCTAATTGTCAGTGTTAGTGTTCCTATCGTAGTGATGTTTAAAACATAAAACAAGTTATAAAAGTAATAAACAGGACTTCAAGTTACACAACTCTTAAGTTATTTCAACAAATAACTGGTTCTAAAAAAACTGGTTTATCTGGTTATAGAAAAGTTACAAACTATTTCTTGCATTTCTTTTTACATAGAAACATCAAAAAGCATATAGGTGAGTATTCAGTTTAAAATAAACAGGCATTCCAAACAGGCATCCATCTAAATTCAGATGATATGTAATACAAGCCTGCCATCTGCTGACTACATCAGATCGGAAAACTCCTCAATGACAAGAAATGAATTACTCTGTAATCACTCTTTAAATTTTAAGTGGGATAAAGCATTTTATATTGTGACCAGTTTTCAATTCATAATAAGAAAACCTTACTTTATAGGCTAAAAGGTAGATTAGTATCCTAGTAAAAGGTTTTGTAAATACTGAATGGATAGTATGTCCAAATACTATTGGCATCACTTTTGTGCTCATTATCACTGCATTAAATCCTTCCTGAAAATGTGGCCCCTAAAGACAGCCCTGAATTTAGAGTTTTTAACTATAAGATAATCAACAATGAAAAAACTTATATTTTTTTTAACATTTATTTTTGAGAGCGAGAGCTAGAGCACGAGCAGGGGGAGGGGTAGAAAGAAAGGAGACACAGAATCCAGAGGAGGCTCCAGGCTCTGAGTTGTCAGCACAGAGCCCAACCCCGGGCTCAAACCCAGGAACCCCAAGATCATGACCTGAGCTGAAGTCGGAGCTTAACCGACTGAGCCACACAGGTGTCCCTACAATGAAAAAAACTCAGAGAGTATAAAATCTTAAATTTATATAAAGCCAGTGCTTTTATAAGTTATTAATAAAAACCTGGAAATGATGCATACTAAACAAAATGTGTAATTACTAGCATATATAATCCTTCTGCTAAAAAGAGAGCAAAATTTGGTTGGAAAACCACCTTATGCATGATGTGATTGTGTTTGTATAAAACATTTTTAGATATTTTTAAAATTACTCATATTTGTACCAATATTTATTTAAATTTTCTAATGTTTATTTTTGAGAGAGAGAGAGTGGGAGAGGGGCAAGATGAGAGGGAGACACAGAATCTGAAGCAAGCTCCAGGCCACGAACTGTCAGCCCAAAACCTGATGCGGGGCTTGGACTCATGAGCCATGAGATCATGACCTGAGTTGAAGTTGGATGCTTAACCGACTGAGCCACCCAGGTGCCCCAATATTATTTATATATATAAACATACACAGACAATTATCTCCTGAAAGATACACACCAAATTACTGATGGTGGCCACCATTAGAATGTGAGAAAGGGATAAACATTTTATATTTGGACATTATGTAGGAATAACGATATTTCAAAATAAATGTCACATGGCCCACCATGCTGTACTTTATTTCTCTTTCTGTCATTAAATTTCATAAACTATAATTAATTGCATTTTTAATATTTTTTATTGAACATCTTAATTTTAAATGTAATTATGAGAACCAGTTTTAAGATATTTAAGTAACAATCTCTGAAATGAAAACATTTCTTTAGAAATGCATTGAATGGTAAGAGCAAATAGAACAGAACAAATCTTTCCTTGAAAGTACAGGACTAGTTCTAAAAAGTTCAAACAAGCCAAAAATAGAAAATCAACAAAATGTCAATCTCTAATTTCTTGGTAATTTTTTGTAATTATAATACTTCAAGATAGTCTTTGATATGAAAAAGACAAATATTAAAAGTTTATTTTTAGAATGTAAATGACTAATGTGGGAATTGAGCTCTGATTTAAAATTGAAAATTTAAGAATTAGAGGACTTATTCCTTAACTATTGGGACCAGAATTTTATGAGAAGTTTAAATGCAGTCTGTATGTTAAAAACATTCATCTTGTGATAGATTTCATTATTAGTCTTGCAAGTAAATAGTAAACCCAATAAATAAAAAGATTTCCAGGGCGCATGGGTGGCTCAGTCAGTTAAGCATCCAACACTTGTTTTTTTCATTTTTTTTAATATGAAATTTACTGTCAAATTGGCTTCCATACAACTCCCAGTGCTCATCCCAACAGGTGCCCTCCTCAAAAGCCCATCACTCACTTTCCCCTCCCTCCCACCCCCCATCAACTCTCAGTTTTCATTTTGGCTCAGGTCATGATCTCATGGTTCCTGGGATTGAGCCCTGCCATTGGGCTCTTCACTGCCAGCCACAGATTCTCTCCTTCTGTCTCTCCCCTACTTGCATGCGTGCTCTCTCAAAACAGGCAAACGTTAAAAAAAAAAAAAAAAAAAAAAAAAAAAAGGTTCAAGCGACCCTTGGGTGGGTCAGTTGGTTAAGTGTCCTATTTCCTTTCAGGTCATGATCTCCTGGTTAGTGGGTTGGAGCCCTGCATTAGGCTCTGTGCTGACAACTCAGAGCCTGTAACCTGCTTCAAATTCTGTCTCTCTCGCTCTCTGCCCCTCCCCCACTTGCACTCTGTCCCTCTCTCAAAAATAAACATTATAAAAGAAAGATTTTGAAATTATCCAAGTACCTTTAAAACTAACAATACTATAAATAATACTGGGGCAGGAAGTGTTAGGAACATACTTTTTGCCCTTATTAAAATAACTTTGGCCACTCAATGACTTCACATAGAATTCAGGATCAGGCCTTGAGAGCACAAGAGAAGAATAAAGAGAAGAATATATTGCTACAAACTCCATGGCAGTTTGTAACCTGTAAAACTTCTAGAGTAAACTTAATGCTAAAGAGAAAGCCATCTGTACCTTGTGGAATTAATTAGCAATTGATTTAGAGTAGCAATAAATGCATACTTGCTACTATGATTCTGAAGAGTATTCTTTAGGGACTTATGTCTGAAATGTAAGTTAAAGGAGCCCACTGGAAACATCTAACTCAATTTTTTTTTTGGCTTCCAATTTGAAATTCTTAATGGTAGTATGTTAACATAGGAAAACACCTAAGTGAAATAGAACTTAGTACTCTCTAGGGTCTCTAAATGTCCCATGACATGGATTTATAGTGTAATTTGCCCTGAGATGCAGATAGGAGCAGAAGTAGGTAAACTGACAAGTTTAACTGATTACACCAAGTAAAACACAAGAAATATAGTTGTTCCTGAAGCATGCAGGAGTTAAGAAGTGTAGGTGTTCTTTTAAATTAAATTACATTAAGAGATGACAGTGAACAAGGTTCAGTGCCATAGCAGTTAGAGTTTAAACTTCTTATCAAGTGAACTCAGGTAGGAGATGAGGATTACTTGATCTTTGCAATCTATTTTTTCTATTACTTTGAAAAGACAATGTTTTTTAAAGTCGGTTGAAGTGAACCAAGATAGAAATAATATATTCTTCACACTTTCAAAGCTACTTTCGAGGGTAGGAAATAAATGACTTCTTGAGATAAGGCAGCTTGCATAGATATTTTAAATATATGTTTTTAGCACATAAAGAGCATTTTGTGCAAATTTGGTATCAGAGCAGAGGTCAAAATTGGTGAAGACACACAATTCCTAGTATTTTGTTAATTCCTAGTAATTTTTCAAACCCTTTGGCTTTAGTTGGTCATAAAGGCAATGATTCTCTAATGATGGCTGCACAGGTCATGTGTATGATACACACAGCACGCTGCTCAGTAAATGTATTCCCACTCAACAAAACAGCTTTTTCAACTTCCTATTTCAAGTAGTCAAGTACATTTTTCTCATTCAGTATAAAAGTATGTAGGCGACTCAGTTATCTCAGAAAAATGGCTAGTATAAAACTTATCAGTAGTCATATTATTTATGGATGAAGTTAATGACTTACAAACTTCTCGGCCCCTCACTGGGAGGAAATTGAATAAAATAAACATATGAAAGAACTTAGCGTTCTTTAGTTGAAAGTATATAAAAATGTATATATTTGTATATAATTGTATATAAGCTTTATGGTTCACAAAATTGAAACCTGCTTTTGTGTAAAATGTAGGCAAATTTCTTGTTGAATTACTGACTTATTTCCTTTGTCAGATCAAGTCATGGATATCTGAATTGCAAAGAAGTTTAAAGAATCATTTATGTGAGCCCTACTTCCTGACTAAATCTCTTTTAAAACTATCTCAATGAGTATAGTTGCACTGCTAATAAACTTCTATCGGACAGAAATTGATAATACAGTTAAATTGTAGACAGAGTCTTAATTCTCTTAAATAGCTAACGGGATAACCAGATACCAGTTAATTACTGAATAATAAAATTATATGAAAAGATCATTACAGTTATTTCTGCCATCTTAATAACGAAATATGACAAATACAGAAGTTACGTGTTTCCAAGAAAATGTTGACTATCATCACTGGTTTTATTTGGTGGCTTAATTTCTTGCACAGGAAATGAAAGTGCCATGCAGACATTAATGGTTTAAAACATA
This sequence comes from Panthera onca, assembly GCF_046562875.1. Lineage (NCBI taxonomy): Eukaryota > Metazoa > Chordata > Mammalia > Carnivora > Felidae > Panthera > Panthera onca. The sequence goes on from NC_138339.1 coordinate 202,511,870, forward strand.
CTTACTACATGTATGCATTGTGAACATTACTTGTTTTTCATAGAGCTAAATATTTATCAATTAAGCTTATCCAGTGTATTCATTCATTAATGATTTATTGAACATGTACTTTGTTCACAATTCTATACCAGAATCTGCAGGAAAAAACTATCAGCTTCTAAGTGGCCTGAAATTTAGCTGCAAAGATAAACCATGAGGGATTCTATAATTAAACGTAATAATTTTCTATTCTCAAGCAGCAGCATAAATAGAACTTCCATGGAAATAAGTTGTGCGCTAAATATTCAGAAAGCATTAAAATCTTGAACTCTATTCTAATGTTCTTTCCACTCTGTGAATATGCAGTAAATATTTAAGGCTGATGAAAATTAAGAACAGGAAGACACCTTATCCTTTTTTTTTTTTTTTTTTTTTTTTTTTTTTTTTTTTTACAGAGAACTGAATGCTTTCCCTGGAACATTTCTTTCCTCTTTTCTAATGTTTCACGGAGTGAAAGTAGATAGAAAAGATATGGAGGGGCATTGATAAACTACATTCTAAAAGTTAAGGAGGCAATGAATGTGGACCCTCATAACCAGTAGGCTAAATAAAGAAGGCATTTATCTTTTTAGTTTAACAGGAAGTCTGGATATAGGCAGTGGTTGGTCTGGTGTACCCTTTCAAGGATATCCCCATGGGTACAAATATGTCCTCATCTTTCAAACTCCTCCTGGCTGTACGATAGCCACCTCACCTCTAGCCAGAAAAAGAGCCACACACCTTTTCACTGCAAAAATTGGACTTTTTGTTTTATTTTTTTATTTTTTTATTTTTTTTTTTATTTTTTTTTTTATTTTTTAATATATGAAATTTACTGTCAAATTGGTTTCCATACAACACCCAGTGCTCATCCCAAAAGGTGCCCTCCTCAATACCCATCACCCACCCTGCCCTCCCTCCCACCCCCCATCAACCCTCAGTTTGTTCTCAGTTTTTAACAGTCTCTAATGCTTTGGCTCTCTCCCACTCTAACCTCTTTTTTTTTTTTTTTTTTTTTCCTTCCCCTCCCCCATGGGACTTTTTGTTTTAGAAGAAAAGATATCCTCAGCAAATGAACGCTTACAACTCTATGGCCAAAACTATTTTATAAGCTGCATCTAGCTGGAAAATGGTTAGAGGCAAAGTATTTAACTTGCTATACTCAACAGTAGACAAAAGCAAGGTAGAAGGTAGTTCGGTTTCAGTGATGAATGAGCCAAATTAGAGTGTGTTTCACAATGAATGCAAAGTGGGTTGACGACGAATCTAGGGTCTCATTTTTTCCCCAAAAGCATTTATGAAACTTTTCAATATCTGAAAAGCTATTCTATAAAAAGGTGGTATGCTAGCATATGCAGCCTCTTCTTACATGCTCTATTTTATAATCGTCATTACTTTTGTCAGTGTTCTTTGATTGCTTTATCCTGTACATTTTCAGAGAGAAATCTCAGTGCAAGTCATAATAGCTTTCAAATTGTTTGAGAGAGTTTCTGTTACAAATGTTTTTATAGTGGACTGATGCCTTATGTGGTGGTTACTGAAAGTGGATGTGCAAATGGCTTTAATATGGGGAGAGCTTGAGAATGAGCCAAAATATTCGGAGCAGTTATAATCTAGCTCGTCCAACGAACAGTGAAACCTCCAAGTGAACATGTCAAACACACGGAGATCAGATAACGGTTTAAAATGTTCTTCAGTAATGACCTTATGATCATTTTAACCAGGTGTACCTGGCTTGGGAGAAATCTATTTCATCCGGGCTGGTTTATTTAAAATACCTTAGGTCGAAAACAGGCCTTAATATATCTAAAGGATTTTTAAATGAATGTTCCATGAGTGTTGTTTTATAGATTCCAACATACTTGGTTCTAGTCTTGATTACTAAACACTATCGCTAACATTTATATGTGCATATGGTTAATACCCGGCATTGTTCTATATGCCTTACTTAAATAAACTCATTTAACCCTCTTAACAGTCCTGTGAAGCAGTAACCATTATTTTCCCCATTTTATAAGTTAGGGAAATAAAGAACAGGGAGAGTTAAGTAAATTTCCCCAAGCCACATAATCGGCAGGCTGGGATTGAAACTGCGGAATTTCCCACAATACTTGCAGCTTCTCTACAAGTCTATCGATCACACGGAATAGAATACTTTCTAGGCAACAAATATTTTAATGCCTTATTAATTGGTTTTATCTGGGCTGTGTGGATAACACTTATTTCGATGTTTATCTTATTTATAGAAGAAAGATTTGGTAACTGTATGAATGTCTGGGATTTAGGAAAATTCTCTGCTCAGCTTGTCTCCTGAAATATTTATGGACTACATATATATCCCATATTTGTGATACTCATAATTAATAAATAAGTTTGTGGGTTTTTCGTTAATGGGGAACAAGGGTAAGAAGATGTAGGTCTCGCCATTCTGCTGCTAATCTCTTTCTGAAACTTTAATAAACTGCACTAGAACCAACGTATGGCAAATTTAATACAGTGGGAGAATAAAACAACATCTGCCACAAAAATATCCATCACTGGTTCCATATTCTCAATGGCTTCTGCAAGCTGGTAATAAGGAGATATAAATGATTTGACTCTGCCAATTTCTAGTTGTGCAGCCAGTGTAAAATACAGGGATTATAAAATGTTCCTCTGTCACCTATTTTGGCGATGATTGGAGTATCTAGTGAAATATGGGATTTTGTTCTTAGCACTTTAAGTTAATAACAATAACTGTAAAACTAATATTGTTCTTTCCAGTAATTGCCGCCATCCATCATACTGCCGGGGAACGCACGAACAAACATGCACCACTTTGTTTCAGTGCAGGCTCCTGGGTAAAACTACGGTCTTATTACTCACTCTTTTCTACTTAAAATATTATTCAAAGAAATTATATAGTAATGAAATCATATATTTAAAGGGAAGCACACAACGAAGAGTGTAATCATGGGTTCATGTTTTATAGTAATGTCACCACCTACACCCTGACCTGGTAGTCTGACGGGCTCAAGTTGTTCTAAATATAGAACTCCTTGGAAAATGGTAGGTAATGGTAAGGTTTTATTCAAATTACAGTTTAACATATGTGATGCTTTTCAAAAGAGAAAAAGGAAAACGCAGACCATGAATAGACTGTTTTTTGCTGTGGGAACAAGAGTGCTGGGCAAGACATTTAAAAAGATTTTTAATAAAATTATTTCAAGTCTAAAACTACTACATCACGACAGAACCATGAGTAAAAAAAGAAATGAAATAGAAGTATGCTTTTCCTGAATTAATATTTATATTTATAGTAAGTTGTGAAGTGAAACTTTTTTTCAGCTCCCAGAGATGGGGCTTTGCCACTAGGGTGCACCGCATTAGTAACAGGTGACTTATTATTAATGTGCGCTTTAAAAATAACTCACCAGTCCTATCAACTGCCAAGTCTAATATTCATTTGAATTTTTCAAAGCATCTTGGATGTTAAGTCTCATTTCACAATTACTTAAAGGCGAAAGGGCAGGCTGCTATGGGAAAGTCATTACATTTCTCAAAAAAGACCAGTGTAGTTTAAGCAGAAAGAGGAATTAACATAAGGAATGGGGGTAATGAAACCTATAGTCAGTCAGGGTTGGCCTCAGGAAATAGCTGGACAAGGGATCAGAGTTTATGCGCAACTCGGGGATTCTTTTCTCACCGGCTCTCTTCCCTGCTGCCTTTTGTGCATCCGCATTTTCTTATTTTTTGCAAACTGGTCTGTGCCTCCTAGTTCAATGTGGCAGAAAACCGTCTCTCCTAGCCCTCAAATTCATAGTTAACCCTCAAAAGGAGCCAGGCCAATTCTAAATTTTGGGGACAGAAACTGGTAGGCCTGGCTTGGATTGTGGCTTCCCACTCCTGGCGCAGAGTAGGTATAGCGCAGTCTATATCTCTGGGATCCCGGCCTGGACCCTCAACTTTAGGGTCCAGGGATTTAGAGGCCCTAGATCTCAGAAGTGAAGTGTCCCATCAACTGTGGAGGGTGGCAGAATATGAAACCCCAAAATATGCCACTTTTACATAAGCATTATTTTGAGCTAAAGGCACTTGAAAAACAGCAGATGGAAGAGGGCGTTCTAGTCTTTTCTTTCTGAAAACAGGAGGTAACTCCAATGTGAAAGATGCCCTGCCTATACCAAAGAAGAAAAAAGAAATACTCTTCCACTGGGAGAATTCCATACAAAAGTTTGTGCAATATTTGCAACAAATGATTTTTGTTAAAATTCCTCTCTTCCTTTAGCACCCCTCACTCATAGTTACTTTCCTGCAATTCCTTTTGTTCAACCTAGTATCAAGCCTTCAGGTTTTACCACTTTTGGGGTCTTTATTCCCTAATAAGGCCTTCTACATCTTGTAAAACTTCCATAAATGTGTTGTTTTTTTCTCCTGTCAGTCTGTCTTAGTTCACTTTAATTCTCAGGTACTGCTGAAAACCTGAAGAGGATAAAGCTAAAATTTTGCCTCATCTACAACTGCAAACTCTACTTGCCACTCAAATTACTTTTGGCTTCCTATATCCAGAGAGCGACAGGCAAGGAAATGAGCTACCATCATGGCAGGAGCAATTAAGATGAGGCTGTGGTAGGATGTGAGCAGGGAAGAATGCATCTGGCCCTCAAATCATGTCCACTGGGACATTTCCTGGCACCTTCCTGCCCAATTATGAAAACACATGCGGGAGCCGCAACCGGAGAGGCCATGATGAGCAGAAGTCTAGAGGTCACAGGGATGGGCCTTTTGGTCACCATGCTAGATAAACCACCTAAACCAGTGGAAATGAGGGAAATAAAACCTGTATTGTTGAGAATAGAGATAAGGATCAATATCCTTGACACCAGCTGTAACAGGAGAGGTTACAGTTTTTCCCATTAGCCTTCCTCTTGTAAAAGATTGCAGAGGCAAAGTCACCGACCAATATCCTACAGGAGCTCTTTCCAATGGGATGAAATTACATTAAAGATCATGTGGTGTAAAGGATGGATGTAGGGGATGCTCAACACCATCAAGGTCCTCCCCTTTCAAGACCAAGGTACTGATTCCCCAGTGCAGGGAGTGTGGATTGCTGATGGTTCACAGTTGAGTCCCTCCCTAGGCCTTGCTCTCAGCCTAAGGCACTGCTTTGGTCAAGGTCATGGCCCCTTCAGTGGACAGTTTGTACCAATGGTTGGTCTATGTGGACAGGCACAAAGGTGTCTTAGATTTGAAGAGCTCTCTGAAAGACCATCTGATGCCAACTGAGACAAGCTATTTGAAACAATGTTGGAGTTCAACTTCTCCCTTTGCCCCTTCCTGCTTTTCTAATATGGGCTGTTTCTCAAAACCATGATCTACAGGAAGAATGCTGTGAGAATCAAGCTGTAAAACATAATGTCTGAAGTCTCTAATGTTCCTATTCAAGACGGTGACATAGGAAGAGCCTGAACTCACCTTCTTCCATAGATACACCTTATCTACCAATACATGTGGAAAATTTGCCTCTGGAAAAACAAAAAACAACCAGCTGAGCAACTCCTACTCTGGCGAAAAAAAAATCTGGGTCAAAGCAGGCTCAGACACATTCTCACTATAATCCCCTCCCTCTGGCACAGTGACCCACAATCAGAAGGGAACTCGAAACCTGGATCTGCCCCAGGGGGAGTGAAGGGTTGAAATCCTTCATCAGGCACCCCCAATATTAAGACCTACACCTGGGATATGAGCCTCCAAAAGATGGCATTGAAAGCCAATAGGACTTGTGTCCACAAGACCCACAAGGCTATAGCAAACTGAGAAATTGGCCTCCAAAGGCTCATGAGCACAGACCTACTGACCCCAAGGCCCAGTGCATAGGAATGAGGTTGAAATGCTCTGAGACTGTGATAGAGGCTCATTTGCTTATCTTAAGAGGCAGACATCTAATTTAACACACATCTAGGAAAACCTACTGAAACACTCTTCAGGGACAGAGGCTGGCAGGTGCCATCTTTACACTCCCTGCTGCAGTCTGGAACAACAGTACCCAGGAAGGTGGCTTTTGTGTCAAGTGCCATGGTGTTTTGCAACTGGCACTCAGGGAATGTCCCAAGTTCATTTGACCCTGTTGGCGAGCAGGGCTTTGATTTCTATACCCCATAAGACAATGGGAGACAGTTCTTGGCCAGCTATCATCCCAAGGGCTCTGTATGGACTGAAATAGAGCCCAGTTGTGCTGTACAATAGGCTTATTTCCTTGTCCCAGAGCCTTAGCCTGAAGGTCAGGCTTCCAGTTTGTTACAGAACTAAGGACTTTTGGAGCTGCTCTCAGAAAACAGTGGCTGGTGGACATCATTTTGATGTTCTCCCTGTGCCTCACTCCAGCTGAGTGGTATCTCCAAGAAAGAAGCTTATACCCTCTGGTGCTTCAATTTGTGTAACTGCTATCTAGGATCATCTCTAGATCACCTAGCTTTAAGGGCCAGGAGGACCAGTATTCCTGGGTCCCAGAGGACTGCAATAAATAGAGACAGTTGTTGGCCAGCTACTACCCTTATGGCACAACAAGGGACAAAAGACACAGGTGCCCAGTACTTCTCTAAAAAAGGACCATTAGCTTATCTTCAGAGTTTCAGCCTAAAGGGTGGTCTTCTATTTAAACACACATCCAAGGGCCCACTGCGATCCTCTCCAGAGACCTCTGATGCTCACCTTCTGCCTCTACTGCAATCCAGCTATCTCCCACAGAGGAGTTTATATATGTGTCTAATGCCCCAGGTTTTATATCAGGCCCCTGGCTTATGTGGCTGCTGCCTAGAAAACACCTTTTATTTGGTTGGCCCTGGTGGCCAGTGGGACTTGTGTTCCTTGGTCAAATGGGACTCACAAATGGAAAGACAGTTCTTGGCTGCCTACCACACCCACAGTACAGGCAGCAGACTGAAACGTCCCTCTAATATTTGTTGATCCTGGAGCTTCATGATGAAGGCAGGCTTTTGGTTGGGCACACATCTAGGAGCCTAAGGTGGTGGTTTCCAAGGATAGGGGTTGGTGGACACCATATTTGTGCCCTTTGTCTGAAACACTTATTTGGCATCCTGATTATTACAACTGTTAAGGGGACCACTCTACAGCATCTAGTTCTGGTGGCCAGAGGGACTTAGGCATGTGGTGCCAGAGAACTGTATATATTAGCATACTTTAAAAGTTGTTGCCTGAGGGTCTGGCTTCTAATCAGCCTCAATCTAGGTGCTGAGATCCTTCCCTTTGGGACACAGGTCTAGGCACATCCTTAACTACGGGGAGACACTAAAGATAAAATAGGCTGCCTGGAGACACAATCAAGATGTAGGACAGCATTAATGATAAGGTTCATCTCCTAGGAGAAGACATGCCTCAACACAGGGATATGTGGTTGGTTTATCTACTGCATAGAAACAATACAGAATCAAGGAAGATGAGGAAACAAAGGGATACATTCCAAATGAAAAAGACAAGATAAACCCTCAGTAAAAGTCCTTCATAAAATTCTGATTAAAAGGTTAACTTCGGGGGCGCCTGGGTGGCTCAGTCGGTTAAGCGGCCGACTTCGGCTCAGGTCATGATCTCGCGGTTCGTGAGTTCGAGCCCCGCGTCGGGCTCTGTGCTGACCGCTCAGAGCCTGGAGCCTGCTTCCGATTCTGTGTCTCCCTGTCTCTCTGCCCCTCCCCTGTTCATGCTCTGTCTCTCCCTGTCTCAAAAATAAATAAAACGTTAAAAAAAATTTTAAAAGGTTAACTTCGTGGTTATGAGGATGGTCACTTATCTCAGATGAAGAATAGATGAACATGTGAGAACTTCAACAAAAAGAAAATAGAAGTGCCAAATAGAAATCACAGAAATGATAAAAAATAACTGAAAAATGCATTAAAGTAGTTCAACAGACTAGATGAAGCAGCCAAAAACAAAACCCTATGAACTTGAACACAGGACATTGCAACTCAATCACAGCTGCAAAAAGAAGGGAAGATAGTGTGGGGAACTTATGGGACATTAAGCAGATTAACATTCAAATTACAGAAGTCCCAGAAGAAGAATAAAGAAATGGGCAACAGGCATATTTGAAGTCTTAATGGCTGAAAACTTCCCTAACCAGTGCAAAGAAAGAGACATCCAGTTAGAGGGAAGCCCAGAGAATTCCAAATAAATGGTCCCTAAAGAGACCCACAAGAAGACACATTATAATTAAAACTATAACTGTTAATGACAAAGACAGATTCTTAAAAGCATCAAGAGAAAAACAACTTATTCTACACAAAGGAATTCCATTAGGACTATGAGATTTTGAACTCCAAAAGGGAGTGATATGACCAGGATACATTCCAAGAGCTGGTGAAAAGCCTTCCAACCAGGAATAATCTACCCAGAGGAGATGCCATTCAAAATTAGAAGAGGTAAGAGTTTTCCAGAGAAGCAAAACTAAAGGAGTGCCTCACCACTAGACTAGCCTTAAAAAAAAAAAAAAAAAAAAAGGACATTTTGAGTTTAATAAAAAGGGTGGTAATTAATAACTGGAAAATGTAAACAAAGTATAAATCTCACTGGTAAATATATGGTAAGATTCAGAATAATCTAGTGTTTTAAAGGTGGTGAATAAATCACTTATAAAACTAGCATGAAGATTTAATAAAGTAACAAAAATGTAACTACAATAATTTGTTAAGGGATACACAAGAGAAAATGAGATATAAACTGAAATCAAACACAAAATAGTTGGGAGGAGAGTGAGCTCTTACACATAAAGCCTCATGATAACCACAAGGCAAAACCTATAGCAGATATATAATAAAGAAAAATCTAATCACACCGCTGAGCAATTCATCAAACCTCAAAAGAAGAAAGCAAAAAAGGGAAAGAGAGAACCACAAACACCTAGAAAACAACAAAATGGCAGTAAATACATATGCACTGATAATTACATGTTAATGACTAAATTTTCTAGTCAAAAGACGTTAAGTGGCTAAATGAATTTAAAACGAATCAGACACATGCTGCCTACAAAAGATATCAGCTGTAAAGACACAGGCTGAACATGAAGACATGAAAAAAAATATTCCATATAAATGGAAATCAAAAGAAAGTTGGGGTAGCTATTCTATCAGACACAGTAGTACTGTTTTAAAGCCTAAGAGATGAAAAAATGTCATCACATAATGATAAAGGGGTCAATAAAAAAATGTAACTTGTGTAAATATATTTACACACCCAAGATAGCACCTAAATATATAAAGCAATAATTAAGAGATCTAAAGGAGGAAATAGCAATAAAATAATAGTAGGAGACTTTAATTCTCCACTTTCATCAATGCATAGATTGTTCAGAGAATCAGCAAAGAAGCATCAACCTTAAATCACACATTAGATCAGACAGATATATATATATATATACACATATATATATACACACATATATATATACACATATATATACACACATATATATATATACACATATATATACACGTGTATATATATATACACACATATATATACACGTATATATATATACACACATATATATACACGTATATATATATACACACATATATATACACGTATATATATATACACACATATATATGTGTATATATATATATATATATATATATATATACACACATACATACACAGAGAATTCCATCCCAAAACAACAGAATACACACTCTTCTCAAGTGCACGTAGAACATACTCCAGGGTAGATCATGTTAGGCCACAAAATGAGCTTAATGAATTTAAGAAGACTGAAATCGTAGCAAGAATTTTTTTCTGACGATAACATACTAGAAATTAAGCAAAACTGGAAAATTCACAAATGTGGAAATTAAACACTAAGCTACTGAACAACCAATGTGTCAAAGCAGAAATTGAAATAAAATTAAAAAAAAAATACCCTAAGACAAATGAAAAAGGAAATACAGCATACCAAAACTTATGGAATGAAGGAAGGCAGTTCTAAGAGGGAAGTTTATAGCGATAATATGTATGATAATCTCACAGCTAACATAATACTGAAAGGTAAAAAGTTGAAAGCTTTTCCTCTAAGATCAGGGACAACACAAGGATACCCATTCTCACCACTTTTTGTTCAACATAGTGTTGGAAGTCTTTGCCAAACCAACCAGGCAATCAAAAGAAATGAAAGGCATCCAAATGGGAAAATAATTAGAACTGCAGATAATATGATATCATATATGGAAAACAATCTAAAAGACCCCACCAAAGACTCTCTTTTTAATGTTTATTCATTTTGAGAGACAGAGACCGAGCACAAGTGGGATAGGAGCAGAGAGAGGAGACAAGTATCTGAAGCAGGCTCCAGGCTCTGAGCTGTCAGCACAGAGCTTGATGCAGAGCTTGAACCCACTAACTGCGAGATCATGACCTGAGCCAAAGTCAAACACTTAACTGACTGAGACACCCAGGTGCCACCCCCACCTCCAAAAAACAAAAACTCAATAAATTTAGTAAAGTTTGAAGATACAGAATCATTACACATAAATCTGTTGCATTTCTATACACTAGTATTAAAATTCCAGAAAGAAAAATAGAAAACAATCCCATTTACGATGCCATACAAAAGAAAATATCTAAAAATAAATTTATCCAAGGAGGTCAAATACCTGTACAATGAAAAGTATCAGGCACCAATGAAAGCAATTGAAGGAGACACAAACAAAAATTCTATACTCATGGATTATAATACTATAAAAACGTCTACAGTACTTAAAGCATCCACAGTACTTAAAGCGATCTATAGATTCAATGCAATACCCATCAAAATTCAAATGACATCTCTCAAAGAAATAGAATAATCCTAAAATCTGTATGGAATCACAGAATAACCCAGATAGTAAAAAAAATATTGAGTAGAACAGACCTGTTGGCATCCTGTTCCCCGATTTCAAACTATACTAAGTTATAGTAATCAAAACAGTATGGTGGTGTCACAACAGACCTATAATGGATCAGAAGGCTTAGAAGTACACTCGCTCACATATATGTGAAAAATTAATTTATGATAATTTAGCCAAGAATATACAATGGGGAAAGCACAGTATCTTCAATAAATGATGTGGGGAAAACTGAACAGCCATTTACAAATGAATGAAACTGGACCACTCTTTTATACAATTATCAAAAATTAAAAACAGGACCATGCAATTGAAGTCATAAAATTCCTAGAAGAAAACTTAAGGGTAAGCTCCCTAACGCTGATCTTAGCAGTGGTATTTGTTTGGATTTGACATGAAAATCTGAGGCAACAGAAGCAAAAATCAAAAAAGTACACTACATGAAATTGAAAGCTTCTACCTAGCAAAGGAAACCATCACCAAGATAAAAAGGCAACCTAAGAGGAGTGCCTGGGGACTCACTCAGTTGGTTAAACATCTGACTCTCGATTTAGACTCAGGTCATGATCTCACTATTCAAGGATCGAGCCCCATGTTGGGCTCTGTGCTGACAGTATGGAGCCTGCTTGGAATTCTGTCTGCCTCTCTCTGCCTCCATCCCTCACTTGCGCGCTCACTCTCTCTGTGTCTCAAAAATAAATAAATTTTAAAAAAAAAGGCCATCTAATAAATGGGAGAAAATAGTACTTGCAAAACATATCAGATAAGGGCTTATGATACAAAATATAAAAAGAACTATAATAGCAAAACAACAACAACAAAAACCCAAATAGTCAAAAACTGGGCAGAGGACCTGAATAGACATTTTTCCAAAGAGGGCATACAGATGGCCAGCAGGTACATGAAAGGTTTTCACATCACTAAATAATAAGGGTAAAAGCAAATCAAAACTTCTATGAGATATCACCTCAGACCTATTAGAATGACTATTACCAAAAAGATAAGAAAAACTGTTGGCAAGGATGTGGAAAAAATAATCTTTGTGCACTGTTGGTAAGAATGGAAATTGGTTCATCCACTATGGAAAATAGTGTGAAGTTTCCTCAAAAAAATATAAATAGGACTGTAAATAGAACTACATGATCCACCAATTCTGCTTCTGGGTATTTATCAGAAGAAAATGAAAACACTAATTCAAAAAGATATGAACCCCTGTTCATAGTATCATTATTTACAATAGCCAAGATAAGGAGAAACAACCTAAGTATCCATGGATGGATAAAACGTGGTATATATGCACAATGTAATATTACTCAGTCATAAAAAAGAAGGAAATCTTGTTTTTTTGCAATAACATGCATGGACTTGGAGGGCATTATGCTAAGTAAAATAAGTCAGAAAAGTAAATACAGTATTATGTCACTTAAGTGTGTAACTTTGAAAAAGTCATAATACAAAGAACACATTAGTAATTGCGACAGGTGGGGAGTGGGGCTGGGCAAAATGGATGAAGGAGGTCAAAAGGTACAAACTTCCAGCTACAACATAGAGAAATCATATGGGGCACCTAGGTGGCTCAGTCGGCTAAGCGTCCAACTTCAGCTCAGGTCATGATCTCACAGTTCATGGGTTCAAGCCCTGGTTCGGGCTCTGTAATGACAGCTTGGAGCCCACTTCAAGTTCTGTGTCTCCCTTTCTCTTTGCGTCTCCCCTGCTCACACTTGCACGTTCTCTCTCTCAAAATAAACATTAAAAAAAGTCATGTATGTAATGTCCAACATGCTTACTGTAGTTAATTACACTGTATGGCAAATTTTTAAGTTCTTGAGAGTAAATCTTAAAAATTCTCTTAAAAAAATATTATGTTAATAGTGATAGATATTAATTGTACTTACTGTGGTATCCTTTCACAGTATCTACAAATATTGAATCATTATGTTTTACATAGGAAACTAATGTTATAGATCCATTATATCTCAGTAACCAAATTAAAAATAAGTTAGAATCAAAATTAAAGAAGATAGTTTCATTATCTTTGAAAAACAAAGAATCTAAAGTCAAACTCTGTATGTTCACATTGAAATTATATTTCAAAATAGTTGTAGTGGTCAAGTTACTTCATTTTTCTTTAGTTGTTTTTCTTTCCCATAAAATGAAGATGAAAATAAGCTCTCATTAAAGAAAAGTGAGATAACTGTAAAAATCACTTAGATTAACTGCAAAGTAAAAGAAACCGAAGAAAGTAAAGGTTTTATTATTATTTTAATTAAGAATATTGCTTTGAGGAAATTCACTTCTGAAACCACATTAAATGAAGGTGCAGTAGTACGAATTTAAAAATTCAATGATGTCTATAAAAGTTACTTAAAATTTTTATAATATATGCATCATATAAAATTCATATTATATGAATATATATGCATACTTATAATCAAATTCTTTTTCTTAAAATAGCTTAATCACATTTCTAATATGTGAAAGTAAATACAGTGAGAAAATGTAGATTGTATATCAATACATAATTCATTAAAAGATATGTAATATATAGTTCGATACATCTGCCTTTTCATGTTTTTATAGTATTTTTTATCTAGCTTTAAGAAAGAGAAAGAAATCTAAGGATATGCATATCTAATATTTAATAGCACATTAGTCTGCTAGGGCTATAATAACACAGACTGAGTGGCTTAAACAACAGAAGTTTGTTTTCTTATAGTTTTAGGGGCTTGAAGTCTAATATCAATATACCAGCAGGGTTGATGTCTGGAGAGACCTCTCGTCCCGGTTGGGAAATAGCCACCTTCTCACTGTATTCTCAGATGGCCTTTCTCTGTGCACACTCAGAGAAAGGTCTCTGGTGTCTCTTCTTATTATTGTAATGAATCCAGTCCTCTGGAATTAGGACCCTACCCTTATGACCTACTTTAACCTCAATCATCTCCTTAAGGCTTTATCTCCAAATATAGTCCCAGTGGGAATGAAGGCTGCAGCGTATTAATTTTAGGGGTACACAGATCAGTTCATAACATGCGGGCTTTAAAAGGAAACGGAGCTAGGTGGCTTTCCAAATTGGTATGAAACATTAAGTTATAAAATACATAATGAAGAAGTGGAGGTATATACAGACTTCCAAACCCAAATAAAATTAATCAGCCAAACTGCTAATTTGATATGCATAAGCATGCAATTTAAGGACATTATAAAAAGTGGTATAATCTAGCCAACTTTACCTGTCTCATGAGAGTAGACTGTGTGCATCTCTTTCCAAATCTGGTTTTAGTGACTTCATGTTGACAGACTGAAATCAGCCACAGTACTTTAAATAATAAAGTTTGGAAAAAGCAAAAATCAGGGCTCCTCTAGCACATCCCTATTTGGAGAATAGCGAGTTGAAGAATTAAAGATAAGATCTACTAAAGAAAAGGGTAAAGTGTTTATTTCAAAAAATAGAACGATAGACAGTTGACCTAATGGAAGTGGCTAGAGATTTATGTTTTTTACCCTAGGAAGTTCTTTTTTTGTTAGGACAAGTTTCACAAAAGACGAAAAAATTTAAGAGGTCAACACTCCAACAAATTGCACCTTAGCAATAAAATTTTTCAATGCCAAGTGCAATCCATAGGGAGTCAGTATGTTAAACTATCCTATCAGAATACATTTTAAGACAATTTGTTCATTTATTCATCAAATATTGAATCAGGTAAGGTCATATGCTTTGCTTTGCACTAGATATATAAACCTGGAAGGGTCTCTTTCCTTAAGGAGCTTAGAGTCTAGTGGTAAAACAGACGTTATATAAACAAATCAATATAAAAGTACAAATGTTGAAAAGTGCTGACAAGATCATGAAAATGTGCCATGGTAGAAAATGACAGGGACAGATCTAATTAGAAAGGATGTTTGGAGAAGACCTCTTTGAGATAATGATATTTAGAGTGAGATTTGGAGGATGAAAAGAAGCAGGCTGTGTGAAGATCCACAGGAAATGCATTCCTGGCAGATAAAACAGCATGAAAGGGCACTAAGTAGGACAGTTCTGGGCCTGTTTTATGAGCTGAAAGCAGGGCATTTTGGCCAGAGCTGAGGTTGTGACTCAAATGCCTACTGGGGCCAGTCAGGTAAATAAGTGAAGTTAGAAGGGTATGTTTAGTTGCATTCTTTTTATCCAGTTATATTTAATTTGCATATTAATGGGATCTTAATTGTATTCTCCCAAAGGGACACTCTCTGATTACAAATGAAACACATGGGAATATTTTTCAGGAGCACAAAGAAATATGCTCTGTCATAAATTTATGATACATATGTCTTCTGGGTCCATCTTTTGTTTTTTCCCTCAACTTTGCAATACTGAAAACAAAAACAACAGTGCAGTCTCAGTGATAAGTAACAAATGGCAGTGAACCCTAGTATCAATATAACAAAAAGGTGTGGGGGAGTCTTTGGTAAACTGAGAAGACACACTTCTCATAAAGATCAGAGCCACTATACAATCCGAGAAATTTTGCCATAAATGAAGGAGGGCCCAGATTTAGCTAGAAACCATAACTTTTAAACAAGAGTTTATGTCTAGATTTTTATATTTAATCTCCATATTTTATAGCAAATAATTCAAATTGTAAAAAACAAAACAGCACAGTAATTATTATCAAGACCAAACAAGAGTTACACAAGACCTGAAGACGGCCTGGGACTTTACCCTACTTGCAATCTAACAAATTAGCCTTCAGATTTCATCAGTGCCACAAGATGTAAGACTCCTGTGTCAGAGACAAAGGACAGTTTATTTTTCAAATGTAACACTAGTCAGGTGATCAGCATTGGTATTTGTTCCTCCAGCCTCATTTCTCACTGATCAATGCAAGGGAGCTATCCAACACCAGCAAATAAATTGGATTGTATTATAGGAGAGGAACCCTCATCTTAGAAAACCCAAATATTTTACAAGGGGTGGAAAGCAAGAGTGCCATTTTACTCTGAGGGTAGGTATGTTTATCTTCAAGACTTTAAGCAAACCCTTTGCTCTGGAGGGAGGCTATCCCTATAGTCCAAGGCTGTTCGTTATATCAACATGCTTGTAAAGTTTCCCTAGAATAGGCAGTGCCTCTTTATGAAAGATGTGTGAAAACAAACCTACAGAGAATTCTCTCTCAACATCCATAGGCCTCTAATTTTCCATCTCTCAATTAAAGCATGATGAGTGAAGGATAGATTAATTTAAAATGACGTTTCTAGAGATAGGCAAGAGCTAGGTTGTGAGTAGGTTTATAGGCTGCATAAAAGAAGGTCCTTTTTATAACTTACGTTGTTTAGTGGAAGTCCGCTGAATACAGTAGCATGGGCCACTTTAATGTTTTCAAGAGAGAGTTTTTGTAGTTAAAGAATGGACTTGACAGGGATTGACAGAGGTGAATCATTTAGGAAAGACATCTCAAGACGTCTAGACATGATAAGATAGTCTGCTGGAGTGCTGGAGAAATGTAGATTGATTTTTGATATTGTCTAGAGGTTGGATCTATAGACTTGATTAATGCATGGGGAAGATAATGGAGATAAATTAATTAGAAGAGTCTCACAGGTTTTGGTTTGAAAATTCAGGACAATATTTCCCTTACTTGCATTTATTTGAAAGGAAAGTTAATGAAGTAATGTGTTTGAGGGTAGAAACAAAAGTCTTGCTTATGTTATCTTTCAGATGTCACTCAACATTCATGAACAGAAACAAAGGAGGTAGTTGAATATATAATTTAAATAGAAGTGTTTTTCTGTTACACTTATAATGTTGGGAACAGTTGGCATATAGATGACATTTAAAGTGATTTGTGTGAATGGAATCACATATGGAAAGAACAGTGAAAAAAAGAACCTAAGAATTGATTATTGAAAAAAATCCCCCCAATTTTTAGAAGGTTTTTGGGAAATTTAGAAACAAATGAAATATAAAAAGGAGAGAGAACATGGACAAGTTGCAATAGAGGCTAAGAGAATGTTTCTAGGAGGAAGTTCTCCCTCACATGACACTTAAAAAAAGGGGGAAGAGGACAGAGATGTGTCCACTGGATTTGCAAACACAGAGGTCAAGAGGAAAGGAACATGAGACTGGTATAAGCTGAAGGCAGATTGATTGTGAGGAACTAGAAACAGAACAAACAGGATTTTTCAAAAAAATTTTCTATGAAGAAAAGAGAAAGCAGAACTTCAGTGGGTTGAAGAATCAAAAAAATTTTTTTAACATGAATCATTTTTTAAAGGATCATTAATTCCTAATGGGAATCATTCTACTGAGAAGAAGATATGGATAATGTAGGAAAAAATAAGTGTAATACAAGTCATGTAAATGTGATCCACAGCCTCTGTGGAGAGATTGTCCTTTGATTCAATGTGAAGTTTTTCCATCTTCATAGAAGAAAACCAGTAGATTCAGAAACAAATACATTAAACATTTTACTTAAAAGAAGATGAGGGGATTCATGCCTCAGGCTTTTATTTTAAAACTGACATAAAAAAATAAAATCAGAGGGGCACCTGGGTGGCTCAGTCGATTGAGCATCCAACTCTTGATTTCAGCTCAGGTCATAATCTCACGGTCATGAGATGGAACCCTGTATGGGGTTCTACACTGGACATGGGGCCTGTTTAAGGTTCTCTCTCTCCCTTTCTCTCTGCCCCTCCCTCCCTCTCCCCTCTCTCTCTCTCTCTAAAATAAATGAAATCAGAGAGCAAAGCAACGGTAGGTTTGAGAGAAAAGGAAAAGGTAGAATATAATAATTATATAGAGAGAAAGTGATCTTTGTTAAGTGTCCAAATGAGGTTAGCATCCATTGAGTCTATAGCAGCACTGATTTCAGGATGTGAGATTTTCTCTAGCAATAACCCACTGCATTACTAAAATAGATGTCTGAGTTTATCCATAGCTGGAGTACCAGATAAAAATATCTGGAGATGAGAGTTCATTTTTAAGGGAGTGATTGTAATGATGAACTACAGAATCTACAATAGATAAAGAAGAAAGCAAAGCTTGGTCTTTTCAGGTAAGCAAACAATATATAGTTAGAATAAGTGGAGTGTACCTTTCTGTGAGAGTGAAAGTTGTTATTCTGACATGGCTTTCAGAGGAGACATGGATAGATGGATAATAGTGGTTTGATAGGATGTATGAAGTTGTGGTTTTAGATGTTCTGCAATTTCTAAAGATGACCATTTCCAAGGAGTTTTTCCATAAGTGGAGGAAAATAAAAGTTCATAGGTGATCAAATAAATCTAGGGTCATCCCCGTGTATGTTGCACTTACTGAGATCAATTTGAAGGTTGGAACACTCAGGAATATTGTGAAACAGATAATAAGGCCAATGACATAAATAATCATCAAAAAATAATCAAAAATAATCATGGCTGGGGCGCCTGGGTGGCGCAGTCGGTTAAGCGTCCGACTTCAGCCAGGTCACGATCTCGCGGTCCGTGAGTTCGAGCCCCGCGTCAGGCTCTGGGCTGATGGCTCGGAGCCTGGAGCCTGTTTCCGATTCTGTGTCTCCCTCTCTCTCTGCCCCTCCCCCGTTCATGCTCTGTCTCTCTCTGTCCCAAAAATAAATAAAAAAAAAAAAAAAACGTTGAAAAAAAAATAATCATGGCTGTACTTGTTAAAATATTCAGTGTGTCTGAATACAATTTCTGGAGGTACTAAGACTGTAGACTTAGGTAGAGCTTCAAAGTCTGTTCTGTTGCCAGTTACCACTGGTGATTTCTATCATCAGGAATTCAACAAACACTGAGTTTGGGTAAAGGAGTTATAGAGAATGATATGAGACAATAGTCAAGCTATTAGATGTTTCCCGATGTCAGAATGGGAGAAGCAAACTTCATAGTGGAAGGACTGGGGGTGAGAATATCAGTGGGAGATGAGGGGTGTGTGTGTGAGAGAGAGATGATAAAATTGAAACTTCAGTCAGGCAATCAGAGGATTAGTGCTGGGGATTTACCAACAACATAATTGGATGAGAAAATGAATCCTCAGTTTCTTTCAGCTGATCTTCCTCTTCTTCACATTGCCTAGTTAATGAGATTTCTAAACTCTAAGTGTACTGAGAAAAATGACTCGATTTATGTACTGTTTTGTAGTGCTCACATAGATAAATAAATAAGCGTGTTCTTTGTCCCTTGGTGTATACTCTGTTACCACACCAAGTGGCAGATCTAGAAATTGTTGCTAACAGGTATGATGGTAGGCCACCTGAATTGCTGGATAGACAATATTTGGTGAAATGTCCAATTTTCTGTGTGAACACCATTATAATGTGGATTGATAACAATAATAGGGAAAGTGGCTATCATTAAATATATTCAGTGATTGGACATAAAATGTAGGTAAAAAAAATATTATATCCCAACCTAGTAAGAGATGGTGTCACTGTTAAGTCATCAGGAACTACCTAGATTGTGTACTCTCCTAATCACTTTTTACTTGTTTCTACTGTTGGCTGAGGCTGGACCATGGTGTAAAATGAACTCAAATACCAGAAATGAAATCGTGCATACAAGCCCCCTCTCCTAAAGCATTAGGCTCGATTTTGATTCACATGTCTTATAGATTTAGATTTCCTTCTATGCAGCTTGGAACTAATAAACTAAGTTTCTGGGCTTATTATTCTATAAATCACTCGTTCAGCCTTACAGAATACTAGCCATTGTGCTAACAAGTAATGAATATCATATTGTTACTACAGCAGAAGTTAAAATTTTTATTCCTATTTCTATGGAGAATCAGATTCAGAAACATATAGTGACTTGCATTAGATCACACTGCTAGTAAGTAACTGAATCAGGAGTTCAAATTCAGGTGTTCTTTCTACTTACTACAGCTTCCTTTACTACTGTTTCCAAACAATTCTTTCTTGTTGAAAATAATACATGGGTTTCTCTAGTAGAGTGAGAATAGGTAAAAAAAAATGACATTGAGACAGATTAAATTTGGTTAGAAATTAAATTTTGGGGGGAGTTAAATGATAGATCATTTTTATTTTATTTTATAGAGGGAGAGCGAGAATCTGAAGCAGGCTTCATGCTCAGTGGAGAGTCCAATGCCGGGCTGTATCCCATGACCCTGGGATCATGACCTGAGCCAAATCAAGAGGTGGATGCTTAACTGAGCTTAACTGATTGAGCCCCAACAATAGATCATTTTAGAATACATAATTCGATTTTCATGCAATAATTCAAAAACTGAAGTATAAACATGTAGGGTGTGTGGGATTTTTGTTGGGTGAGAATAACTAATCCATGGGGAAATATTCCCAGAGACAATTTATGAAAGAAAGTGGCAAAGATTGGGAAACTCAAGATGTTTGCAAGGAAGAATTCTAGGTTTGGTTAGTAATAATCAAGGGAGTTATAGGATATAAGAGTGGAAATGTTAATCAGGGCCAGGTCATAGAAAGTCTCGAAAATCAGGACAAGAAATTTTAGTGGGGAAAAAAAGTAGCCTTTAAGTGGTAAATTACAGTTGTATTGTGAGATTAATCTGGTAGGACTTCCGTAGGGTGATGAAATAATAAAGACTAAATTGGGTGTTGTTTGTGAGAAAGGAAAGAATACTACGGCCTCACTGAATAGATGGGAGATAAGATGTGGAGTTCAGGAATAACATTTCTATTTCTGATTTGGTTAACAATGTGATCTTATAACCAGGTAAAAAGTGGCAGAAGTAGAAAATAGATTAAGGGAAAGTAGTAGTTTGTGGTAGAAAAATATGGAACTTCAATAAGAAACTGGGAATAACATATTCAGATGTGAACGTGGAGTTCAGAAATCAGGATGTGGATATAGATGTGATAATAAATCTTATGAGTATGAATGTTTAGACCTAAAGTTATGAGTAGTAACTAAATGCCAAATATTGTTCCAACTAGTAATTACATTTTTCTATTCCCACAACAGGCTCATGATACAATAACAACATTAAAACCAGTATTTTAACAGATGAAGAAATGAGTAAATGTAAATCATAAGAGATAGAGCCACCAGTTTTACTCTTGTATTGCTCAGCTCCCAATAAGACAGAGTAAATAAATAAATAAATAAATAATAAAGATTATTATAAACGGAACAGAACACCATTGCTTATGAAGGGCAGCAAGGAACATTTCAAGAGGAAGTAGATGGAATTAACATTTGCTACAAAGGACTTCATTGGTATAGCCACTGAGAAATGTCTGCTAACTTCTATCACAGGTAATTGACCTTTGACATACAATTCAATAAAAAGATGTGAAAATGAACAGTAGCAAAGGAGTATATGCAAAATTAGTCCTCTAATACTTTTTTATTGAAATACTTTTTTCATGTGAAAAACAAGAGGTTCCAGTTCCAGATGGCACCATAGAAAGATTTTGAACTCACCTGCCATGGATGCACGGAATCTACAGCTACATTTGGAACCATTTCCTCTGAAAAAAATCTAAAACTAGCTGAACAACTCCTACACATTGAGCAAATGAGAAAAAACCCACTCAAAGCAGGTAGGGGGAAATGAGACACATTATCATCATCAACTCCACCTCTGGCATGGCAACTCCAAATTAGGAGGGAACTCAAAACTGGAGCTTCTCCCTGAGGAGTGAAGGTTTTAAATCCCATATCAGGAACCTGAACTTATAAGACCTATGCTTGGGAGACAATTCTCTAAAACTTCTACCTTTGAAAAACAACTGGGTTCATGTCCACAAGACTTCCAAGGCTATATAGCAAACTGACAAATTATCTTAAAAGGTTTGAACACATGGTATTACTCTCCCCAAGGGCGCCTGGGTGGCTCAATCAGTTAAGTATCCAACTCTTGATTTCGGCTCAGGTCATGATCTCATGATTCTCTGCTGGCAGTATGAAGCCTGCTTAGGATTCTCTAGCTCATCTCTCTGTCCTCCTGCTTATGCTTTCTCTCCAAATAAACAAACAAAGTAACTAACCAAAAAAGAAAGAAAAGAAAAAAGGAAAATAAAAGAAAGGCTGTTACCTGAGAGTCTGGTTTCCAATCAGCTTGAATATAGATGCTCACTAAGATCCTCCCGATTGAAGCACTCACAGTTGTTGGCATACCTTTAACTAATGATAGCCACTAAGAAAAAATTAAGCTACTCAGACAATCGAAGTTTTGAGAGACAATCAAGATGGGGGCAGGGTTAATGGTAAGGATCATCTCCTAGAAGAGGCCATCCCCCAAGACAGAGATGTGGAAGTTTTATCTACTATATAGAACCAATATAGAGAGTTAAGAAAGAAACAGGAATGTGTCCCAAATAAAAGGAAAAAAAATTCTCAGAAAAAGTCCTTCATGAAATGGAGATAACTTATTTACTTGATAAAGTATTCAGAATAACAGTCATAAAGATGTTCAATGATCTCAGGAGAAGAATGGGTGAACACAGAACTTCAGCAAAGACATAGAAAATATAGAATTTAACAAATAGAAGTTTCAGAACTGAAGAGTGCAATAACTGGAATGAAAAGTATCCTAGAGGGGTTCAATAGCAGACTAGACGAAGCTGAAGAAATGATTAGTAAACTTGAGGACAGGACAATGGAGTTCACACAACAGTACAGAGAATAAGAAAAAAATGGGGATAGCTTATTAAGGAACTCTTGGAACTACATGAAGTATACCAACATTCTAATTATAGAGATCTCAGAAGAAGAAGAGAGACAGAAAAGGGCAGAAAACTTAAAATGGTTAAAAACCTCTGACCTGGGGGAAAGAAACAGACATCTAGACCCAGATAAACCATAGTTCCAGTAAAAGGAACTCAAACCCACACCAAGGGACATACTTAAAATGTCAAAGAGGCAAGAAGAGATTCTGAAAAGCAGCAAGAGCAAAACAAGTTGTTTGTACAAGGGAAGCCCTATAAGACTACCAAATTTTTCTGCAACTTTGCAGAACAAAAGAGAGTGACATGATACATTCAGAGTGCTATTAAAGAAAAAAATCTAACCAAGAATACATGGCAAAGTTGTCTTTCAGAATTGAAGGAGCGATAAAGAGTTTTCCAGATAAGCAAAGCTAACGTAGTTTATCACCAGGCCTTACAAGAAATGTTAAAGGGACTTATTTAAGGATAAAAGAGAAGGTGCTAATTATTAAGAGGAAAACATATGAAAGTATAGATCTCAATGGTAAAAGTAAATATATAGTAAATCAAAATAATCTAATATTGTAATGCTAAATTAATGATTCATAAAATGAATAAGAAAGTTAAAGACAAAAGTGGTGTGACATCAAAAACAACACAGTGAGGAGGAGTAAAAATGGAGAGCTTTGGAATGCATTCAAAGTTATCAGCTTAGACATAATGATAATAAAAGTTGTATGTAAGCCTCATGAAAACCACAAAGAAAAATTACAGAAGATATACAAAACATAAAGACAAATAACTAATTATACTAAAAATTCATCAAACCAAAAGAAAGAGGGAAAGAGAAGAACTACAAAGCAGCCAGAAAATGGCAATAATCAGACAAGAATTAAGTGTAAATGTACTAAATTCTCCAATCAAAAGACAGAGTGGCTAAATGGATAAAACAAGACCCAACTATATGCTTCCTACAAGAAACTCTCTCCAAGTATCCTCCCTTCAGACACACAGACTAAACATAAACAATGGGGCAAAAAAGCTATTCCATAAAAATAGAAACCTAAATAGAGTTGGTATTACTTTACTTATATTAGACAAAATAGAGTTTATTTTTTTAATGTTTATTTATTTATTTTGAGTGAGAGAAAGCATGAGCAGGGAAGGGGCAGAGAGAAGACAGAATCCTAAGCAGACTCCACACTGTCAGCGCAGGGCCCAACATGGGGCTTAAACTCATGAACTGTGAGATAATGACCTGAGCCAAATTCAAGAGTTGGATGCTTAACTGACTGAGCCACCCAGGTGCCCCTAGACAAAATAGACTTTGTCACTGCATGATGATTAAGAGATCAATACAACTAGAGGAAACAACATTTGTAACTATGCACCTAGTTAGGAGCACCTAAATATATGAAGCAAACATTTAGCAAATAATAGTAGGGGACTTTAATACCCCACTTTCTTCAATGCATAGATCATCCAGACAAAGTCTTATTAGGGAATTATTGGCCTTGAGCAACACATTAGAGCAGATGGACCTAACAGATATATATAGAAAATACCATCCAAATGTAACAAAATGAACATTCTGTTAACAGCATATGGAACATTCTCCAAAATAGGTCATATATTAGGCCACAAAAACAGGTCTTATTAAATTTAAAAAGACTGAAGTCTTATCAATCACCCAATGGCACAAAACTAGAAATCAGTTACAAAAAGAAAACTGGAAAATTCACAAATACATGAAGATTAAGCATGCTACTGAATGATCAATAGATCAATGAATAAATCAAGAGAAATAAAAAAAAAACCGCCCCAAGATAAATGAAAACAGAAATACAACATACCAAAACTTATAGGATGCAACTTATAGGATGCAACTATGAGAGAAGTTCATAGAAATAAATGCTTATACCAATGACAAGCAGACTACTATGAACAATTGTACAAGAGTAAATTAAACAACCTGGAAGAGATGGATAAATTCCTAAAAATATACAATCTGCTAAGACTGAGTCATGAAGAGAAAGAAAATCTGAATAGACCAATCACTAGGAAGGAGATTAAATTAGTTAAAAAAAAAAAAAAAAAAAAAAAAAAACTACCTAAAAAAAAGGGCCTAGATGGCCCCACTGGATAACTCTACCAAATATTTAAAGAAAAATTAATAACAATACTTTTCAAACTTCCAAAATATAGAAAAGGAGGGAACTCTTCCAAATTTTATGAGGTCAGCATGACTCTGATATTAAAAACTAGACAAAAATGCTACAAGAAAAATATAGACCAATATCCCTAACATAGATCCAAAGTCTGTAATAAAATATTAGAAAAACAAATTCAAAAAGACATTAAAAGTATAATACACCTAATCAAATGAAATTTATTCCAGGGATGCAAGGGTTGTTCAAAATCCACAAAATCAATATGATACACATAACAAAATTAAAGATAAAAATTGTATTATCTAAACAGATGCAGAAAATTCATTTGGCAAAAATGAATACCTGTTTGTTATGTTAAGAACTCTCAACAAAGTGAATATAAAGAGAATTTACTTCAAGACATAAAAGCCATATATTACAAGGCCACAGGAAACTTTATACTAATTCATGAAAAGTTGAAATTTTCCTCTAAGAATAAGACAAGGACGCCACTTTCACTCAACATAATATTGGAAGTTCCAACTAGAGCAATGAAATAAAAAGCATCTTACGGGTTCAGAGAAGATGACAGAGTAGGAGGAAACTGAGCTCACCTTATCTCATGGACACTTTAAGATAACAGCTACAACTAACTCTGAATATGACCTGAAGACTGGCAGAACAGACCTTCCATAGTTAATCATAGAGAGGAGGCTACATCTAAAGGGTAGGAGAGGTGGAGGTGAAGTAAGGACCAAACTCCAGTGAGACTAACCACAAATGAGAAGGACATCATAAGCATGGAGAAGCAGAAGGATCTCCGCACACCAGGAAGCCCCAGAACTGGGGACTAACACTGGGAAGACAAGTCCCCATGACATCTGGCTTTGAAATCCAGTGTCACTTGCCTTCAGGAGCTTTTAAAAGCAATGGAATTAACTCCAAGACAGCCAGGGGGCAATAGGAAATGGAGTCTCCACCCTTTCAGAGCCAGCATAACTCTACCCAAGATAGGACAGAAACACCAGTTTGAAAAGTACCTGGGGTACATGTGAAGGATGTTTATTTACTAATCTCAGAACATGTGCTAGAGGAATATAAAGCTCCAGGATATTTCTCTAGGTACAAAAATGCTGGTGAGCACCATTTATATTCCTCACTCCCAGCCTAAATAGTTTGATACATGCAGGAGACAGTGTTAACACTCTTTAGCTACCTTGCTAGAAACTCATGTCCTACCTCCATGTTCCCCTACACACTCACCCCATCATGCTTACAGCAGGCAAAGCAGGACATTGCAGGTGGCTGAGATGAAGGCAAACATGGCTCAGTCACAATGGTAGGGCATACATAGCCCACACAGAGACACCTCTGGAGCACCTGATTATGATGACCAGGGAGGATTGTGAAAGAGGACACCACAGTATTTCTTATACACTAGAGCACAACTTTCAAGACAAGATATAGCTGATCTCCCCAATTTGAAGAAACACAGTAAGTTAGACAAAATGAGGAGACAGAACTATGTTCCAAGTGAAAGAACACAAAATAAAATCAAAAGAGCTAAATGAAATGGAGATAAGCAATATGCCTGATAAAGAATTCAAAGTAATGATCATAAAGATGCTCAACAACTTTGACAGAAGTGTGGAAAGAGTCAGAACTTCAACAAAGTGAAAATATAAAAAAGAACCACTCAGGGATGAAACATTCAGTAACTGAAATAAAAAATGCCTAGAGAGAATCAACAGCATATTAGAGGATGCAGAAGAATAGAGTAGTAAGATCTAGAAGACAGAGTAATGGAAAGCAAATGAAATGAAGATCAAAAAGGAAAAAAAAATAAAAATGAGAATAAAGGGTACTCAGCAGCATCATCAAGCATAATAACATTCACATTGTAGAAATCCTGGAAGGGATCCCTAATCTGGGGATGGAACCAGACATCCAGGTAAAGGAAGCACAGAGAGCCTGTAGAATATTGAACCAAGGAGATCCACAGCAAGACACATAATTAAAATGGTTTCAAAAAGTAGTGATGAAGTGGAATGCCTGAGTGGCTCCATTGGCTAAGCCTCTGATTCTGGATTTCAGCTCAGGTCATGATTTCATGATTCAATAGGCTGAGCCCCTGTGCTGATAGCACAAAACCTCCTTTGGATTCTCTCTCTTCTTCTCTCTCTGCCCCCCCCCACCTCAAAATAAACAAACTTAAAAAAAAAGTAGTGACAAATAGAGAACATAAAAAGCAGCAAAAGAAAACAGTTATATTTAGGGAAAGCGCTGTAAGGCTATCAGCTGATTTTTCAGGTCAAAAGGGAGTGGCTGAGAAGAAAAAACCTGCAACAATACTCTACTCAACAAGATTATTATTCAGAATAGGAGAAATGAAGAGTTTCTCAGACAAACCAAAGTGAAAGTTCATCACCACTAAACCAATACAAGAAATGTTAAAGGGAATTCTTTGAGTGGAACAAAAAGATCCTAACTAGAATAAAGAAAATTATGAAAGAAAAAATTTTCACAGGTAAAAGCAAACATATAGTAAAGGTAGTAGATTAATCACAAATAAATTCAACCTGAAGGTTAAAACACAAAAGTAGTAAAATTGGTAATATCTACAAAAATTAGGAGATACACTAGAAAACCCAGAAATGGACCCACAAACGTATGGCCAACTAATCTTTGACAAATCAGGAAAGAATATTCAATGGAATCAAGACAGTCTCTTCAGCAAGTGGTGCTGGGAAAACTGGACAGCGACATGCAGAAGAATGAACCTGGACCACTTTCTCACACCATACACAAAAATCAACTCAAAATGGATGAAAGAACCAAACATAAGACAGGAAGCCATCAAAATCTTCGAGAAGAAAGCAGGCAAAAACCTCTTTGACCTTGGCTGCAGCAACTTCTTACTCAACACATCTCCGGAGGCAAGGGAAACAAAAGCCAAAATGAACTATTGGGACCTCATCAAAATAAAAAGCTTCTGCACAGCGAAGAAAACAATCAGCAAAAGTAAAAGGCAACTGATGGAATGGGAGAAGATATTTGCAAACGACATATCAGATAAAGGGTTAGTATCCAAAATCCATAAAGAACTTATCAAACTCAACACCCAAAAAACAAATGATCCAGTGAAGAAATGGGCAAAAGACAGACACTTCTCCAAAGAAGACATCCAGATGGCTGACAGACACATGAAAAAATGCTCAACATCACTCATCATCAGGGAAATACAAAAAAAACCACAATGAGATACCACCTCATGCCAGTCAGAATGGCCAAAATGAACAGCTCAGGCAATGACAGATGTTGGTGAGGATGTGCAGAAAGAGGATCTCTTTTGCATTGTTGGGAATGCAAGCTAGTGCAGTCACTCTGAAAAACTGTATGGAGGTTTCTCAAAAAACTAAAAGTAGAACTACCCTATGACCCAAAATTGCACTACTAGGCATTTATCCAAGGGATACAGGTATGCTGTTTTGAAGGGGCACATGCACCCCAATGTTTAATTTTTTTTTAATGTTTTTATTTATTTTCGAGACAGAGAGAGACAGAGTATGAGCAGGGGAGGGGCAGAGAGAGAGGGAGACACAGAATCCGAAGCAGGCTCCAGGCTCTGAGCTGTCAGCACAGAGCCCGACGCGGGGCTTGAACCCATGGACCGTGAGATCATGACCTGAGCCGAAGCTGGACGCTCAACCGACTGAGCCACCCAGGCGCCCCTGCACCCCAATGTTGATAGAAGCACTATCAACAATAGCCAAAGTATGGAAAGAACCCAAATGCCCATCAATGAATGAATGGATAAATAAGATGGAGTATTACTCAGCAATCAAAAAGAATGAAATCTTGCCATTTGCAACTACGTGGATGGAACTGGAGGGTATTATGCAAAGCAAAATTAGAGAAAGACAAATATCCTGTGACTTCACTCCTATGAGGACTTTAGATATAAAACAGATGAACACAAGGGAAGGAGAGCAAAAATAATATACAAACAGAGAGGGGGACAAAAACAAACTCTTAAATATGAAGAACAGAGGGTTGCTGGAGGACTTGTGGGAAGGGGAGTGGGCTAAATGGGTAAGAGGCATCAAAGAATCTACTCCTGAAATCATTGTTGCATATATGCTAACTAACTTAGATGTAAATTAAAAAAATAAATTAAAATTTTAAAAAATGGGGGATACACAAAAATATGTAAAATATGACATAACATATATAAAAGTGGAGGGGATAGTAAAAATTTAGTGTTCTTAGGATGTGTTCAACATTTAGCTACTGTAAACTTAATATACACTGTTACATGCATAAGATGTTCTATATAAACCAGATAGTAACCACAAATCAAAAATCTATAATAGGTACACAAAATGTAGAGAAATGAATCCAAGCATAACACTAAAAAAAATCCCATCAAACCACAAAATAGAGCAAGAGAAGAAAAAACAGAAATATTCCAAAACACCCAGAAAACCATAAACAAAATGGCAGTAAGTACATCCCAACCAATAATTCCTTTAAATGTAAATGGACAAAATACTCCAATCAAAATGCAGGATGTCCAAACAGGAAAAAAAAAAAAAAAAGGATCCATTGATATGCTGCCTACAAAAGACTCATTTAGACCTAAAGACCCACACAGACTGAAAGAGATGGAAAACATACCATGCAAATGGAGAAACAAACAAAAACCAAACCAGGGTACCAATACTTATATGAGACAAAAGAAACTTCAAAACAAAGACTCTAGCAAAAGACAAAGAAAGGCACTATATAATGATAAAGGGAACCATCCATAAGAGAATACAAAAATTGTAAACATCTATACACCCAAGTATAGAAGCACCTAAATAGACAAAGCAAATATTAACAGACATCAAGGGGTAAATTGCCAGTAATATAGTAATAGTAGAGGATGTTTACATCTCAATTTTATCAATGGATAGATCATCCAGGTAGAGTAGACAAGGAAGCAGTGGCTTTGAATGAGGCATTAGACCAGACAAATTTAGCAGATCTGTACAGAAAATTCCTTTCAAAAAAAGCAGAATGGACATTCGTTTCAAGTGCACATGGAACGTTCTCCACAGTAGAGCACATATTAGGCCACAAAACAATTCTTAATTTGAGAAGAATGAAATAGTTATGAAGCATCTTTTCCAACTGCAATGCTTGAAACTAGAGATTACAAGAAAAAATATGGAAAGAACACAAATACATGAAAGCTAAATGACATGCTAGTAAACAATGAATTGGTCAATAAGAAATCAAAGAGGAAATCAAATAATACTAGGAGACAAATAAAAATGAAAACAATAGTCTGAGATCTTTGTGATGCAGCAAAAGCAGTTCTCAGAGGGCAGTTGCCAATGATACAGGCATACCTTAAGAGAAAAGAAAAATATCAAACATCCTAACCTTATACCTAAAAGAGCTAGAGAAAGAAGAACAAATAAATCCCAAAACTAGTAGAAGGGAATAATAAAGGACTAGAGAAGAAATAAATGAAATAGAGATTTAAAGCTGAAAGGATCAATGAAATGGAGAGTTGTTTCTTTGAAAAGATAAACAATGTGGATAAACCCTTAGCCAGACTCATCAAGAAAAAGAGTACTCAAATGAATACAATAAAAAAATTGAAGATACATAACAACTGATACCACAGAGAAAGGATTATAAGAGAATACTAGAATGCATTATAAGCCAAATCAGGAAAAAATAGAAGCAGAAAATTTGAACAATTACCAGCAATGAAATTGAGTCACTAATTAAAAAAAAAAAAAACAAAAAAAAAACTCCCAATACACAAAATTCCAGGACCAGATGGTTTCACAGATGAATTCTACCAAACATCAAAAGAAGAGTGTATATGTATTCTTCTCAAATTATTTCAAAATATAGAAGAAAAAGGGAAATTTACAAATTAATTCTACAAGGTTAACATTATCCTGATGCCAAAAACAAAGACACTAAACCAACACCACCAAAAAGCAAAATCCCACCAAGTCAAACCAAAGCAAACAACACCAACAACAACAAAAACAAAAAACCCTACAGGCCAATGTCTCTCATAAATAGATGCAAAAATTCTCAACAAAATGTTAGTAAACTGAGTTCAACAATATACTAAAAAAAAAAATCCACTATGTTCCACTTAGTAGGATTTATTTCAGGTATGCAAGTGTAGTTCAATAGTCACAAAACAGTGTGATACATCACATTAACTAGAGAAAGGATAAAAAACCTATGATTTCAATAGGTGCAAAGAAAGCAGTTGGTAAAATACAACAACCATTCATGATAAAAACTGTCAACGAAACAGGTTTAGAGAAAAAATTCCTCAATATAATTGAGGCCATACATAAAAAACCCATAGCTAATATCATACTCAATGGTCAAAGATTGAAACATTTTTAAGATCAACAAAACAAGAATGCCCACTCTCACCACTATTATTGAACATAGTATTGAAAGTCTTGGTTGTAGCATCAGACAAAAAGAAGAGAAATAAAAGACATTCAGATTGGTAAGGAAAAACTAAATCTGTAATTATTTGCAGATAGCATGATACTATGTATAGAAAACCCTAAAGACTCCACCAAGAAAATGATAGAACTGATAAGTTCCATAATGTTGTAGGATATAAAATTAACACACAGAAATCTGTGGCATTCCCAAAGTAGCAGAGAAATTATGAAAACAATCCCATTTACAATTACATCAAAAAGAAGAAAATATTTAGGAATAAGCTTAACCAAATAGGTGAAAATATATACTATGAAAACTATAAAATATTAAACTGTATGGATTGGAAGAATATTGTTAAAATGTCCATGCTATTCAAAGCAATCTACAGCTTCAATGCCATCCTTATCAAAATACCAACAGCAGTGTTCACAGAAGTAGAACAAATAATCCTAAAATTTGTATAGCCAAAGCAATCTTGAGAAAGAAGAACAAAGCTGGAGATACTACAATCTCAGATTTCTAGATATACTACAAAGCTATAAGAGTAAAAACAGTATGGTCCTGGAACAAAAACAGACATATAGATCAACAGAAAAGGATAGTGAGCCCAGGAATAAACCCATGCTTATGTGGTTATAATTAATCCATGACAAAGGAAGCAAGAATATACGAAGGAGAAAAGACGGTCTTCTCAATAAATGGTGCTACGAAAATTAGCTACATACAAAAGAATAAAATGGACCACTTCCTTCCACCATACACAAAAATGAACTCAAAATGGATTAAAGATCCAAATTTGAGACCTGAAATCATAAAACTCATAGGAAAAAAAAAACATAGGCAGTCATCTCTTGGACATTGGCCTTAGCATCATAAGTATGGATATGTCTCCTAAGGCAAAGGGAAATCAGAAATAAACTATTGGGACTACACTAAAATAAAAAAGCTTTTGCACAGCCAAGGAAACTATCTACAAACCAGGAAGGCAACCCAGTGATGGGAGAAGGTATTTGTAAGTTATATATCTGATAAAGAGTTAATATCCAAAATAAAGAACTGGTACAACTCAACACCAACAAAAATATCAGATTAATAAATGGTTAGAAGGCCTGAATAGACGTCTTTCCAAAGAGGATGGCCAAAGGACACATGAAAAGATCCTCAATATTACTACTCCTCAGGGAAATACAAATCAAAACCTTGAGTGCATTATGCTGATTGAAATAAATTGGAGAAAGACAAATAGCATATGTTTTCACTTATATGTGGAATCTAAAAGCAACAAAAATAAACCTAGCTCATAATAGAATAGATGACTGGTGGTTGCCAGAAGCAGAGGTTGGGTGGCCAAATTGATGAAGGGGGTCAAAAGGTACAAACTTTCAGTTTTAGAATAAATAAGGCATGGTGATGTAATATATAGCATGGTGACTACAGAAAATAATACTCTATTACATATTTTAAAGTGGCTAAGTGAGTAGGTCTTAAAATCTCTCAACACAGTTAAAAAATTGTAACTATGTATGGTGACAGTTATTAGGCTTATTTAAACAGCCATATTCTTTATATATGAATGCACAGTGGTAGATTAATTACAATTTAAAGTTATTGTATCGCCTTTTGTATTTCAATGGTATACAGAATGCAAATGACATAGGCAAGCAGTGATACTCCTACCTATTACAAATGAGAGTCTATTAAAATTAAACCCATCAGGTTAAAAGAGAAATCAGAATGACTAAACTTTACCATAATCTGCTTATGATATTTCCATATAAAAATTAAACAGTAACTTTAAGACTTAAAAATTCAGTGTCTTTTTATTTATTTTATTTTGATTTAAAAAGTCCATCATGTGAGAGAAAGAGGCATTATAGTTGAATGAAATTCTATGCCAGAACATGTCCATGTTTGACCTTTCAAATTGAAAATATCTTAAAATTCTGCTGGCTTGTCAGAAGAAAAAGAGCTACGCTGAAATATTCTAATATAGCCGACTCTGTTAGAAATCTAAAATTGCTAAATCTAAACACTTTTGACAAAATATTTTGTAAGAAAACAAAGTAACTCATAAAAGACAATTATATGGTATCCTACTCTATAGAAGATTGATGATATAAATAAAACATGAACCATATTTTATCATCTTTTAATTTACACAGCTTTGTTTTTCCAAGTTGACAATACTATAGACATTTTTAGAGACACAACTGTCCATTAAAAAAACTAATGTTTAGTGTTACTGTACTTTATGGAATATACTTGAAATGTCCTACATAGGGAATTGTATTATTAGCAGAGAAAATTTAGTTCAAAAACAATTAAGTCCAATTTGAATTATCAAACCATATAAATCCACGTCTACATAGAAATGACTTAGGCTTTCTATGAATTTTAATATTCTAAAAGTAAATGCCCAAACTCTAAGATGCTTAGTCTGTATGACACGTTTCCTTGGGAAACAGCTATACACACACACATACACACGTGCACACACTTCTTGGCAAGGTTTCTGGAATTTTCATGTTGGGTGCATATCTATAATGTTCCTACTGTGGACCCAATATGCACTTACTAAAATACTGACAATATGGAAAATACACAATTAGAATACCAAACTATCATTATGAAACTGGTGATCTCATATGATGGCTAAAACAGTAAAAAACTACAAATGAAATACAACATTCACAAGGCAGGTAAAATACCCTCAGAAAATCAGCATCTGGGTCATATACTTCTGAATGTTTGGTAGCCACTGAAATACCCCCAAGCCAGTCTTCTCTGCCATTTCTAGTTCATGTACATTTTGTTGTGTTAAATGGCCCCAAATACCAGTCACTGCTACTGTCCACATAGACGTAGAGTGCAGGAACCTATCATTAGAAATCCTGTGTTGGGGTGCTTGGGTGGCTCAGTCGGTTGAGTGTCCAAATTCGGCCCAGGTAATGATTTCCCTGTTTGGGAATTCAAGCCTCGCATTGGGCTTGCTGTTGTCGCCATGGAGCCTTCTTCAGATCCTTTGTCCCCCTCTCTCTCTGCCCTTCCCTGCACTCTCTCTCTCTCAAAAATAAATAAAATGTTAACAGTTTTTTTTTAAAAATCCTGTTACTAAATACAAAGTAACCTATTGTGAATTACTGTTTTGATGATTAAGATGCATTACTCAATAGCAATTTAGAATTCAAAGTCAGATGAAATAAAAAACATCCACTTATTTAATAAACATTTAATGCCTTTTATCATAATATTTACTCACGTAGAAGTGAATAGTGCACGTAACCTTAGATAGCTACAACATTGTCCATAGTACTTGTTTTTGTCATAACATAAAAATTAGTTCCTAATCTTTATGTTCCTAATCATAACATAAAGATTAGTTCCATAAAACTTCTATAACTATAGTTTTGAATGTTTTAAATCCATGGAAGACAGCTCAAGTATAAAAGACAAATAGAGAAACAGGAAAAAAACCTGAACTATTTTGTGATAATAACATGTAGTAAAACAAAGAATGGCAACTTTTCATTCATGAATAAATGGAAAGCAGATCATTTGGAAGCAATGTAAGGGGACAGTTTAAGTGCAGTGATGTTTTGTGCTCAGTGTATAGGGTATAAACCACAGAGCACTCGTTAGAACTGATGAGGCCTGGCCTTTCAATGCATTCAGCATCAGAATGAGAACAGTGATGCTAGCTTTTAAAAAGAGGATGAAGTTGTAGAATTTAGGTGTTGACAGTAAACTTCCCCTTAACAAATATGCAACCAAATGCTTGCTTACAAGTCATGCAAAACTACCACTCAGATCCTCTACGTAAATGTTAACATCTACTGCTTATATCTCTTTGGTCTCTTATGTTTTTAACTTTTGTTTTTGTACTTTTAAATCAGGTGATTTATCTTCTTAATTCTTGACAGTACTTGAATTGACAAAATGTCCAATGTCTAAAAAAACAAAGAATCTTTTATTTGTGTTATTGCCTTTTTCTAGTTAAGTATAAAAGACAGTTTAGAATCCTTCAGCTCTACTGATTGACAGGTTTGTTAAGGTATGTGTTTCCGTGTGTGGAAGAGGGATTATCATTTGTTTCTACAAAGGGAAGCATGTCACTTAACTAGGTCAGTAAACAGGAAGATTTTATATGAGTTACCCGGAATGTCCAACTTTCGTAGGTAAAAAAAATGCCAGCTTAGAAACGACAAAGCCTGTGGATCCATCATGAAGACAGCTGAAAAGAATGAATTGGCCACATCATGGTTCAGTTTGGCAGCTGCATGAAGAAATACATGTTGTTACATTTGTTTCAGAGAGAAAAAGGTTCACCTAATGCTTGTAGAGAATGACAACTTTTGTTGTATGTTTTCACTTTCCAACTTTCTTTTAGAACACAAAGTCCTTCAGATTCAAAAATGGAAGGTCACTGAATCAAAACAAAATTGATAAGCATGAACAATTAAATGTATCAGTGAGGTGTTACGAACTGCTTTACATGGGAATAAAGGGAATCACATGTGCTTTCAAATTCCTTCAGAGACAAAAATTGCTACTCCGGTCTCAATTCTGAGCTATTGGGGCAATAATGCATATGTTTTTTACTTCATGGATATACAGGTGAATGTTTTATATAACCAATTCAGTACTGAAAGAATTACGTAGTAAAGAAAACAAATATCTTCTATTTTGAAAGCTGAAAACTGACTAAAGAAGTCTATTTTTTATCTTGTGCAAATATCTGTAAATTACCAAACAAATGTGTTTCTTTTAAATTCTGTGATAAAATAATCATCTTTATATGAGACACATAATTGTCTAGGGATGCTATAAAACAGGGCTGTTTTTAATATTTTACTTGGTATATAAAAAACCTGGAACATATTCCATGAAAACATTGTCTCTGTTTTTCATATGTATGAATCCATAGCTGAAGGCAAATAAAGTTTGTTTTGTGTTGATGTCTTTACTCTCTTCTTTTTGACAACATTACATTCTGGTTGGCTCTAAGTACGTTATTCTGTGGAGGATTAATCTTATATCTCTGGGTCAATAGAAAGCTTTCTGGTTCAAATGTTTATTTCACAGTTACTTTATTGAAGACAGGCAATGCTTTCTGTGATGCCCATGCCGGTGAAAACCGGAGAGAGTGTTAGAGAAAAACATTGCAAAGGTGAAAATGGCTAGTCCCTAAACTAATTCGACAGTTAATCATATTAAGGCAATGTCACTAATCTAGGGATTAATAGCACTGTTTCAGCTTAGACGAGAGGTCAGTATAATTCTTGGCATTAGAATCAGCTCTAGCTAATGAGAACCAGTAACTTTTACTAAAAAAATAATTCTTAACTTTGGGTTCAGTGTAATGTTATTTTATTAACACCCAGGAGTCTCTAAAAGAATTGCCTTAGATTCCATAGTTCCCCCACAATCTGTCACAGTATAAAGCATAACAACATATGCTTGATGTTTATTTGTTTAATTCAAATATTAGACAATAGGAAGTTAAACAAAAATTCAAAGATCTATTTTTTAAAATGATTATATAGGTCATGATATTAATATCTGATAAAACAGGCAATATACGAGAAATGGAAGAAAATTGAATTTTTTATGGTTTCTTTTAAAGATATTATTTATCAGAGGCCGCCATGAGGACATTAAAATGTTTAAAAAGATGCTTAACTACTTATTGCACGTGGGATAATTTGCCATTTGGGTAAGATTTCTTATCATTCATAACTGTTCAATTTTCAATTCCTAACTAAGAGTAACACAAAATATGTGCATTTGGCAAAAAGAACTCATTACCAAATCTTCTAATTACCATTTCTGGAATGATTAAAAAAAAAAAAAAACATACATCATCACCTCTAGCATTTTCCTTGATGACGGGTAATCACATTAATCCATGAATTTTTATACTTTATCCAGTCACTTATTGTTTTACTCACACATTAATGAAACTCCTATGTGCTATAAACTTTTAGATACATGAACATAGAATTTTTCATTTAAAAAACCTGTTAATTATTATTTTAGATATCTAACACTAAATTAAATACAGCCATACCCTTTCACACAAAATTATTTGCTTCTTCTTAATCTTTCCAAAAATGTTTGTAATTATAGTATTAGATTTTTTTTTTCTAAAATTCAATTCATTGATTTTACTTTTTAAGATTTACTTAGGGATACTGTGGTATATATTGCAAAAGAGAAGATAAAGTCAATAAAATATAACAGATTAAAGTGATTCTATATAATCCCTGTTAAAATCTAGACAGATTTTGTGTAATTTTAAAAACTTTGAATAGTCAAAAGTATTTGATACTTTATACATAATAACAGAAAATTATTTTGCTACATATAAACTTAGACACTGAAACTTCAGAGGTTTCCAAATGCTATTCAAGGGGACCAGTTATATATTAAAAAATGATCAGAACAATTTTTAAAAATGTAATTCCTGGACTGCACTCCGGATTTTTAAATGATTCTTTAAATTTTTTTAAGTTTATTTTTCAGAGAGAGACAGAATGTGAGTGGGTGAGGGGCAGACACAGGATTCTAAGCAGGCTCTGAGCTCTGCACTCTCCGCACAGACCCCCATGGGTCTCAAACTCACAGAACTGGGAGACCATGACCTCAGCCCAAGTTGGACGCTTCACTAACTGAGCCACCTAGGCACCCCCAAATTTTAATGATTCTTAAGAGTTCTGATTCCCAATCAGCTTTAAAAATTATGGTACTATTTAGTCTTATAAACTCTTTCAAATTAAAATTCTATATAACTTTAAAATGTTTTATTATATTTGTCAAAATTCACTTTTGCATACATTGCTATTGTTCATCTTCTCTTAAAGAAGCACATGATTATAACAATTTTTTTTAAATCAGCAATGATTTTATTAAATATTCATGCAAACTGTGTCTAGACTCTCATGTAGGTAGGAGTAAGAATGCCTGGCTTCTGGAACAGTGTACATTAAATGACTCACATGAAGAAGACCAGGTGGATTGCCTGGGACGCAGGTGGGCTCGGGCCCAGGGCCACAGGCCAACAGAGCCAGAGACCCCTACTTGGCTGGGCCCAGGTGGCCAGCATCATGGCCCTGTTCAGTTCAGGAACTGCTTCACCCTGGCCTACTTCCCCTACTTCCTCACTTACAAGTACAGCAGGCTGTCCGAGTACAACACCTCCTGAAAGTGTGTGCAGCCTGGGGTCACCCACCTCCTCATGCAGCTCTGCAAGATGGCTTTCCTGGCTACGTTTTGTTCCCACCTAGGAAGGTGGCATCTATGACTTTATTGGGGAGTTGACCAAGGCCAGTGTGGATGTGACAGACCTGACAGACCTAAACCTTGAGATGTCACAGAATGCAGGCAAGGGGGAATACAAGATCACGGCGGCTGCCCCAGGCTAGACCATCTCCAAGCTCATTACGTCCCACTGCGCTCCCTTCTGGGTTGGAGCCCCGGGCTTGGGGTTTGGCTGGAAATGTACCCATATGAGCACTGACTCCAAAATCAGTTTGGCCCACTACATCGTCGCATCTGCCCAGGTCTGGGTGATAACACGCTATGACCTATACCACAGTTTTCTGTGAGCAGTGCTCCTACAGATGTTCCTTAGTGTCTATAAGGGCTTTGTCATGGAGACCTTTGTCCACCTCTGTTCCCTGGACAGCTGGACAGCACTGCTATCTGGAGCAGTGGTAAAAGGGCTGCTAGCCCTCAGCACACTGGTCTTCGAGGTTACTGTTGTCAACAGGCATAGGTGTGGTTTACCAGACATTCACACACCCTTGCCCTGGCTCCAGGTTTCAGTGAAATAAATAGTATTTGGAAAGTTAAAAAATAAAGATAGATAAATATATATATATATATATATATATACTCACTACTTGTGAAAATACTGCAATGCCAATAATCACTTTGTTTACTAAATTATAAATGTAAGGGTGTCTGGGTGACTCAGCCTGTTAAGCTTCAGACTCCTGATTTTGGCACAGGTCATGATCTCACAGTTTGATGCATGAGTTTGAGCCCCGCATCAGTCTCTGTGCTGACAGTGCAGAGCCTACTTGGGATTCTCTCTCTCCTTCTCTCTCTCAAAATAAATTATATTTTAAAAAATTATAAAAATATGGGCACCTGGGTGGCTCAGCTGGTTAACCATCCAGCTTCGGCTCAGGTCATGATCTCACAGTTCGTGGGTTCAAGCACCATGTCGGGCTCTATGCTGACAGCTCAGAGCCTGCTTCGGATTCTGTGTCTCCCTCTCTCTCTGCGCCTCCCCCTCTTTCACTCTGTCTCTTTCTCAAAAATAAACATTAAAAAAATAAAAAATTATAAAAATAAACATATTATTTCTTCATAATCTACTTTTATATACATATAACTGGGCCTGGCTGGGCTCTCCCTAGAATTGTTTTCTATTTGAGAGAAAAAAGCTAAAGAATTGGCTGTCTGCTGGACTCAGTCGAATAGGTCAATATATTTTGTCTAGATGTCATCATCTTTGTGACTTTTAAAGAAAATTCATTAATTATTGATTAATAAGACAACTTGACATAAGGGTACAAATAGGGATTCGAGAGAGGGAAATAAGAGTTACTGTTATAGTTATTTTGGCTGCATATTATATAATAGGGGAAATGCTTCTTGAAATCAGCTGATGGGGGTTAGAACCAAGCAATCAGCTTTGATGAACTTGGGAAAACTGTATAATG
Organism: Panthera onca; assembly: GCF_046562875.1. Taxonomy (NCBI): domain Eukaryota; kingdom Metazoa; phylum Chordata; class Mammalia; order Carnivora; family Felidae; genus Panthera; species Panthera onca. The sequence continues at coordinate 202,551,733 of NC_138339.1, forward strand.
TTGATCTTAATAATTTCCTTAAAAAAATTAAGTGAGGCTTACATGTAAAAACATATAAATGATCTAGAATGGGTTTTGGTTTTGGCATTTAACCATCACTGTCACATCATACGGGCAAGTCTGCTGTTGTCATCTGTAACTGAGACAAAACCTGCAAATCTGATCCAAGAGGAAATGTAGGTTATAGCTCAGTATGAATGTTCCTTGTATTATGTGCTTGTTTGCTGCACATCATCGATGTCAGCTTTAGGGCAGAACGTGCTTCAACATTTTGTGACTATTGTTATGTCGTCAGTGAGGAGAACTTAGAATTGTTTCCATATATTTATCAAACGATGCCAAACAGCAATGTTGGTTTAATGAATGTTTAACTATGTAATACTGGTGGCAATAATTTCACATTGCACTTCTCAAGCACAAAGATGGCTTTAAAAAAAAGTTATCTTGAAGGCACCTGGGTGGCTCAGTTGCTTGAGCATCTAACCTTGCTGGTCCCAGGGCTGCAGGATCGAGCCCCACCTCTGACTCTGTGCAGAGTGTGGAGCCTGCTTAAGATTCTCTCCCTCTCTTTCTCTGCCCCTCTTGACCACTCATGTGTTTTCTACCTCATAAAATAATTTAAATAGTCATCTTGAATTATAATGTATTTATTACAGATATATTTAGAGTTTATGGTTTTCCTTGACAGAAAAAAGCAGATTGCTATATTTGGACATTTGATTTGGACATTTGACTACTACATTTTTATATCACTTATTTTACTTTTATTTTTTGTTTTAATTTAACTTGCATATTTATTTTAGGCTCTAACTTAATGTGCTCCAAGTATTTGCTAAAAACATCTAGTTGAAATCAAAATTTTCACGTTATTTTTAAGAAAAGATGTTTTTTAACCTCATAATTAGTACCAGAATGAATTTAGTCACAATATTCCACAATCGGAAATAATTATTTGATAGTGGGTAATGCAGCTTTGAGTCAAATAAGAGATTTGACTCATTCTCTATTCTCACAATACTGTATTCCTCCTCTATATCTCAGTGGGTACAAGGAAGATATTCAACTTTGTATGTTATCAGAGAAACTCCAAATTAATTCTTCAGGCTATTGCCAATGAGAAAACATGAGAATGTGAAATAAAGGTTATTACCGTGACAAAGAGGAACTCTGAACATTGATAGCCATTTGGGTTTAATATTGTTAAATGAGGCCACATTACTGCTATAACAGTTGGCTGTCTAATAAGCTGGAATATCTCATCAGGAATATTATAACAAGATGTGCTCTGAAGGGTCTGTTGGAAAACAATAGCTTGAAATAGCTCATTTAAGGTTCAGTATCCTCTCATTTGCCTCCTCTATATTGTCTATTTCTGCAGGGTTAGCAATGAGAACGAAGCATCACACGCTTATCAGTCTCTGGCACCCTGACTTAGGGTTTTGATTAGTCCCCAAAGAAAGTATGTTTTACTGGAAGATATCCTGATTATCAACAAAAAGAAGCAGGATGGCAAATGAAGTTGGGAGAAATTGCTCAAATACAGAATGGAAATATAAAACCTATCAATTCAGTGACATTTCAGAGTCTGTTAAGCACTGGCCATCAAAGCACTGGCTATGTTGTATTGATAGATTTAGTGTCCATTCTCAAGGCTTTTGTGAATTTAAATCTTTTGAATGTATCTCTATTTTTTTTAAATAGAGGGTCTTTTAATATAAAATTATACCATTTGATTTCATACATACATATATATGCACATATATATAGTTATATATTTTTATTTACAATTTAGAACAAACAATAGCAACTAACTTTAAGTTTTCCCTTTAAATTTGGATATCGTTTTTTTTTTTTCAGAATAAAAATATACTCCTTGTAAAAACATGCCTTTTAGGTAAAATTCTGTTTGTAGGACTACAATTTTGAGCCATTTTTACAATGTTCCAGATTATAGATTTCTGTGCAATATGAATTAGGAAAAAATATAAAAATGTCAATAACAATTATGACATTGCCATGGATTTGGTAAAAATCTTTTCATTGAAAAGTTAGATGTAATTTCAGTGACTCATAGTATGCTCTTCAGGATTTATATTCCATTACCTCTTCCAGGTTACTTTACATAAAATCCTGCATATTATAGTAGTGTGCAAATTAAGTTTCCAGAAATCTAATACATAGTGTATTTCTACTTTCAAAGATGAACAAAACCCATGCATTAAAAATGCATGCTATTCCACTGAAATTTTAAGAGGTTTTTCTTTTTTGGTGTGTTTTATCATTCCCCAAAGTGCAGTGAAGATGTTTGGTTTGAGATTAATAATCTCTCTCGCGTTTGCAAGACTGCTTTAAAACTTCCTAGTGTGCAATCTTCAAATTTTGTTGATACGTCCTTGGAAGAATGCCAGATTTGCATAAATTAACCAAATTAATCATCTCTGACTCACTGACTCGAACCTGAAACTACTTATTCAGTAATATTTGAGGGCCTACTATGTGCCAATTATGTTTAGCACTGAAGATTCCAGATACATAGAAACAGAAACAGCCCTTTGTTCTGATGGATCTTCCTGCTATTAGGAAAGAAGACAGTGAGTGATCAAAATGGCACACTGATGAAATGGTGATTCCAGAGTGAAAAAAAAGCAAAAACAAAAATACAATTAGATGAGGGTATATTACAAATTGTTTAAAAAGTTTCTGAGAAAGCGATGCTTGAGTTGATATCTACAGAATGAATGGCATTTGACTGGGTTAAGTGCCAGTGGACAGTGTGCAACTGGAAGCATTTCAGAGGGAAAATTAGGACAAAAAATCCTGTGATGTGAGGAAGCCATAGTGCATTTGATCTACTTAAGGAAGTCTGTGTATCCTTGGAGCAGAGGAAATGGAGACTGAACTTCTACAGAACTTGCAAAAAGTATGGTTATTACGCTAAAGTGAGAATGAGACAACTCCAGAGCAGAACTTGTAATCATGTGTTTGGGGGTGTAGTTTGCTTTTTCCCCTAAAATTGAAGAGATGTGAGCATTTCTGTAGGTCAATGAGACCGACAATGTACAGAGACTGATAGAATGCATAAGAAAGATGAGTATGATTGTTAAGATAAATTTTCCAGGAAGAAGATAAAAAATAGAATCCAAAGAGCAGATGGAGGGCATGACTTTTGAAAGAAATAGGATTAATTCTTCTTTGATAACAGCAGAGATGGGAACTTGGTGGATTCATGGCTGCTGTTCTTTCAGGACAGTGGGCACCAAGCCTATTGGCTTGACGTCCTGACTCATCGTCCTGGGGTGACAGGAGTCTAGCCTGTGAACTCCCTGCTCATGTGGACAGGGGGTTGCTAAACAAAGAAACTGCTATTTTATGACTTGTCTGCATATTTTCTATAGAGATAAAAATTTTCAGGCCCATAAATATTGACTCTTTCTGATTCTAAGTATGTCTAGCATTTCATGGAAGGACATTAAGGGTTAATAAGATACTATAATAAGATACTCAATGTTTAAAAAAGAAAGCATATATTTTTAAAAATGGCCATTCCCCCTTGAACTCAACATTTTAGTCACATCCTTTCTTTCTTCCTGGAGTTATTAAATATTTGAGGTAATGACCAGTGCTGCTTCTATGGCAGTTTTGATTTATGCTAAGGTACTAAAAATTATGTTCCTTCAGGGAATGTCACTGAAATATAGTGCTGCTTGAAATGTATATGTAAAAATAGATTTAATTATATATAGATTTTGTTAAAAGTTCAAGGTGTAATTGTTGGAGATTATATTAAGAATGACACAAACATTAAGAACTATTTAAGTTATAGGATAGGAATTGTTTTAATAATATTTTTTAAAATCAAAGTTCAGTAATTGTAGATGGTAATAATATCATTTTGTAACTTATCCTCCCTTAGTGATATAAAATTCATAATAAAATTGAAAGCGTATTTATTTCTAGAGTGAAAGGCTTTAATTTTAAATTAAGTGTATCAGAAAATGTTATTTTCTCTTTTAAGCTTTGTCAGTATAGTATAGGAGTTTTTTTTTCATTTCTCCATCATACAACCATCTTTATACAAACTGCCAGTTTTTACAGGAGCCAGAAATACAACTTTTATGCATTTTTGCAATATATTTAGAAAACTTTTTTGGAGAATATAAAATTTCAAGCAACCCTAACACAAAGACTTACAATGTTACCAGGATATGTAATTAGGATATATATTTAAGATCAGTTAAAATGTTTTTTAGGGTAACATTTTAAATGATATTTACATTGTTTAACTGCTTCCTCTAGAATTGACTGATCCCCTGAAGTCTATACTCTCACAGGTTGGCCTCCTCTAACACTCCATTGAAACAAATTCCTGCCCAATACTTAGACAATTGGTATCCTAGTCAACTCCAAAACTCGAATCCCAGCATCATGAAGAGATCTTTGCTTCCCCAGCAATGATTGTTGATGTGATGAATCTTTCACTGGCTTACTATATCCTATAGCTATCCAAAAGTGCTTGTATTTCAGGCCCTACATCATGCTATAAAAAGCAGGGGTGGGGTGGGGAGCTGAATGCTACCACCTACCAAAATAACTAAGCTGGCAGTGAATTAAATTATAGCAATTCATACCAAAGTAGAGGCAAGGACTCAGATGCATGAAGTGAACTCAGATGAATAAAGTCATAAATGGAGAAGAAATAACTGATACCACAGAAAAACAAATAATTTTAACAGGATATTATGGAACATTATATGCCAACAAATTGGACAGTCTAGAAGAAATTGATAAATTCATAGAAACAACCAAACTTCCAATACTGAATCAGGAACAAATAGAAAGTTTGAATAGACTGATCAATAGTAAGGAACTTGAAATATTAAAAAAAAGAAAAAGAAAAAGAAAAAAAAGTAACAAACAGAAGTTCAAGAGAAAATGGCTTCATGGGTGAATTCTACCAAATATTTAAATAAGAGAATATACCTATTCTCAACTATTCTGAAAAATAGAAGAGGAAGGAAGACTTCCAAACTAATTCTGTAAGGCCAACATTACCCTAATAACTAAAACAGAAAAATACACTCTAAAAAACAAAGAAATAAAAAAAAATACTGGCCAATAACTGAAGAACATCGATACAAAAATCCTCACCAAAATATTTGCAAAATGAATTCCATAAAACATTAAAAAATCATTCACCATAATCAAGTAGGATTTTAGGTATGCAAGGGTGGTTCAATATTCACAAATCAATAAATGTGATACATTTCATGAACAAGAGAGAGGATAAAAAAACATATGATCATCTCAAGACTGCAGAGAAATCATTCAACAAAGTACATTCATTCATGATAAAAACTCTCAACAAAATAGGTTTAGAGGGAACAAACTTCAACAAAATAAAGCCCATTTATAAAAACCCCACAGTTAAGAGGGTTGATGGGGGGTGGGAGGGAGGGCAGGGTGGGTGATGGGTATTGAGGAGGGCACCTTTTGGGATGAGCACTGGATGTTGTATGGAAACCAATTTGACAGTAAATTTCACATATTAAAAAATAAAAAAAAAACCCACAGTTAATATTTTAACTATTTGCAGAGTACATGGTACTATGATATAGAAAACTCCAAAGACTCCACTAGAAATCTACTAGAACAGATAAATTAATTCAGTAAAGTCACAGTACATAAAAGTTACATGCATAAATCTGTTGCATGTCTATATACTCATAATGAAGTAGCAAAAAAGAGAAATAAAACAATCCCATTTATGATAAAAGGAAAAGGAAAAGGAAGAAATTACTTAGGAACAAGAGGGTCAAAGACCTGAACACTATAAAATACTGATGAAAGAAATTAAAAGTGACACAAACAAATGGAAAAATATTCCATGCTCATGGAAGAGTATTATTGAAACCAAAGAAATCTACAGATTCAATGCAATCCCTATTGAAATACCAATAGTAGTTTTAACAAAACTAGAACAAATAATCCTAAAGTTTGTGTGGAACCAAAAGACTCAAAAAATATTCAAAGCAATCTTGAGAAAACAGAACAAAGCTGGAGGTATCACAACTCAGATTTCAAAATATACTAAAAAGCTATAGGAATCAAAACACTATGGTACTGGCACAAAAACCGACACATAGATCAATGGAACAGGATGGAGACTGCAGAAATAAATGCATGCATATATGGTCAATTAATCTAGGGCAAGGGAGGCAAAAATATAAAATGGGTAAAAAAGCAACAACAACAGCAAATAAAAAACCACAGTCTTTCCAATAAATCGAACTGGAGCTACACGCAAAACAATGAAAGTGGACCACCTTCTTTCACACACAAAAATGAACTCAGAGTAGATTAAAGATATAAATTTAAGACCTGAGACTATAAAACCTCTAGAAGAAAAGACAGGCAATAATTTCTTGGACATTGGGGTGCCTCAGTCTGTTAAGTGTCCAACTCTTGACTTTGCTCAGGTCAAGATATCATAGTCCATGAGATCAAGCCCATGTCATGTTCTGTGCTGACAGTGCAGAGCCTGCTGGGGATTCTCTCTCTCCCTCTTTCTCTTACCCTCCCCTGCTCCCACGGGCACACACACTCTCTCTCAAAAATAAATAAACTTTAAAAATTTAATAAATAATTTATTGGACATTGGCCTTAGCAACATTGTTCTAGATATGTCTCCTAAGGCAAGGGAAAAGCAGAAATAAACTTTTGGAGCTATGCTGAAATAAAAATCTTTTGCACAGCACAAAAAACCATTAACAAAATGAAAAGGGAACCTAGTGAATTGGAAAAGATACTTAAAAATATTTGCAAATTATATATCCAATAAAGGTTAATAACAAAAACATGTAAAGAACTTTACACAATACAAAGAAAACTGATTAAAAATAGGCAGAGGACCTGAATAGACATTTTTTCAAAGACGACATCAAGATGGCCAAAAGACATATGAAAAGATGCTTAGCATCAATAATCATCAGGGAAATGCAAATCAAAACCACAATGAGATACTACCTCACAAAACCACATGAAATAGAATGGCTATCATCAAAAAGACAAGAAATACCAAGTGTTGGTGAGAACATGAAAAAAAGGAACCCTTGTGCACTATTAGTGGGAATATAAATTAGCACAGTCATTGTGGAAAACACAATGGAGGGTCATCAAAAATTTAAAAATTAGGGATGCCTGGGTGGCTCAGTTGGTTTAGCATCTGACTTTTGATTTAGGCTCAGGTCATGATCCCAGGGTCCTGGGATCAAGCCCCATGTGGGGCTCTGTGCTGAAGGTAGAGCCTGCTTGAGATTCATTCCCTCGGTCTCTTCCTTTGCCATTCCCCTGCTCACACTGTAATTCAAAACAATAATTAAAAATAGAAATACCATATGATTCAGTAATTCTACTGGAGATTTACCCAAAGAATATGGAAATACTAATTTGAAAGGATATATGCACCCCTTTGTTTATTAAAGCATTGTTCACAATAGCCAAAATATGGAAGCTACCTAAGTGTCCACTGATAGGTGGATGGATCAAGAGTATGTGGCATATATTATTCAGCCATAAAAAGATGAAATTTTGCCATTTGCCACATGGTGAATGGACACAGAGAATATTTTGCTAAGCAAAAGAAATAAGATACGATTTCTCTTACATATGGAGTCTAAAAACAAACAAAAACAAAACAACAAAAAATACAGGTTGTGAGGGGAGGGGAGGAGGGATGAGTGAAATAGACATAGAAGACGAAGAGATACAAACTTACAGCTATAAAATAAGTCAGTGATGGGATGAAAAGTACAGCATAAAGAGTATGGTAAATACTGTAATAATATTCAGTGATGGTGACTACACTTTCCGTGAGCACTGAGTAATATAAAGAATTATTGAATCATTATGTTGTATACCTGAAACCAATGTAACACTGTATAGTAATCATATCTCAAAAAAAATTCCACACCTCCTCAGCTCCTGGAATCTGATATCAAGCCCTTCCAGATTTGTGGGAGCCACTCCAGAGTGCAATAGCTCAGGGGGTGGGGATCATATACCTGCTACTCATCCTGTTTCCCCAATGAGTGGTTTCCTGGCAAGTCATAAACATGTGCTGCCTCTCCATGTTCCTCATATGATCAATAGTCCCCATCGGTCTCTCTTTAATTTACCAAGATATTTTCATATGTTCTATCACTCTGAGTGACCAAATAAATTGAGCCAAAGTAGTGCAATGGTGCTAAAAGGTGAGAGACATCTACTATGATTGTTCAAAAAGGACATGAAACCTGAGTTCTTATGGAAAAAAAAAGTACACAATAGACAATGTCAAATAACTAAATGATGTTCTTGTCCACAACCCTGCATGCATATGCATGCATATGTGTGTGTGTGTATATACATATATGTATATGTATATATATATATATGTATATATGTATGTATATATATATATATATATATATATATATATATATAGCCTTTTTGGAAGTGAGGTGTTAAGCAAGACACATAATCTGCAATCACTGAATCATACAATAATGAATACACTACCATTCTGTGTTCTTTCTGTCTTGTCTGCCTTTTCTAAATAGGCTTGGATATGAAAATATCCTTTCCCATCTCCTTGGCAGCCATTTGTGGCCTGAGAAACAATTATAGTCAATGAGATACTTCCGAACTTCTGAGGATCCTCTGGAAAATTTCACTTTTTCGGTTAAAGAAGCAGATTGCCAGGGCTCTATGCTTATCACTTTATTCTGATCCTTAAGATGAATGTGTTGCCTGCAGACTGAAGTGATGATGTTATTACAAAGGCAAGGCAAAGGAAATCTGATTCTAACTTAGTTGACCTAGAGAACTAATTTGAACATTCAGCTTCTTTTGAATTTCTTATGGGAGGAGGGATATTACATCTATATTTTTAAGTTAGTACTGGTTGTATTTTCCATCTCTTACTGCTAAATTGTGTCCCAAATGACACAGGTATTAAACTGTGTACTTTCTTGATTAGCTTTCAACTTGATGAATGGCTAAATATTTGTTCCTGACAATTTACAGGTTATTCCTTTGTCAGCTTCTTTTGCAGCATGCATATTTTACATTAAATTATCAGGATATCCACTAAAATATTTCATGTTAATTGTTCAAATTAATGTTTATAATGCAAGCAGTACCTTGTATATCCAGTTTTACATATATCTGCATATATATAAAATGAGTATGTAAAAGTTTTATTCACAACATAAAAATCAAATGTAAAAGATGAATTTTAAACACTGATCAGAAGATTATGAAACAAAATCATTTTTATCTTAAAAGAGGCCAATAATCTAATGGAAGTGGCTTTGCCACTGCTAGTAAGCGATTTTATAACACAATCCCAATTCTATGAAGCCGTTACAAAAACTTTTTTTGTAGTATGCTTATAGATATTAACTCATTAAAACTGAATCCACTGGACTCTCAGGCATTTGTAATTTTTCCAAGCAATCCATTTTCCTCACTCTATGTGAATTCATAAGAAGTTGATATGTCAACATTTTTATACGTCGACTGGCTTTGAAGCTTGGCTCTGCTCAGCAGCGATTCAGATAGTGCTAAATTGAGTTGTTGTCACATGAACAGTAAGGCATTTGATATTTCTACAAGAAATGGATCTTGAAAAAAGTATTATGTCACACTTTC